>NC_080021.1:96814637-97117667 GCF_030020395.1 Manis pentadactyla | reverse complement strand
GGTCACCTGGGTTGCCGTGGCCTGTGAAGGCAAGGATTTGGGAGACCAAAGATGCATGAGGAAACATTGCATGATGATGGAATTACTCTATATCTCGATTGTGACAGTACTGCATTTCTCAAACATTATCAAATTATACTCTAAATAAATTTTTAAAAGCTGAATTTTACTCCAAATAAATTTTGCCTCAGTAAACATGATTAAAAAGGAGGAAGAGGAGAGAAGTGATAGAGAAGGAGAAGAAAGGCCAAAAGCTCTGACCTATCGAAAAGTATTTGAGCCATTTCATTGGACAAATAACTACAACATCATAGGGAACCAGCTGAAGTCAAGGATCTTTTAGGAGGGACGGTATAAAAGACAACATAGCCTCAGGACCAGCTGCAGAAAAATGGCCTTTACCATTTTACCTGGTACATCATGTGCATGTTTTTCTTGTTTATCTAATTTTCTCATTTTGCTGTCTCATTCTACTGTAAAATAAAATATCACTATTCAATGGGTATGAAGTTTTAGATGTGCAAGATGATTAAGTTCTAGAGGTCTGCTGGACACAGGTGAGCCTGTAATTAATATTCTATTCTGTACTCAAGAATTTGCTCTAGGCGATAGATCTCATATTAAGTGTTCTGGCCACAATTAATTAAATACATAGTGTACTGATGATTGTTGTGAAGAAACATAATGTCTGGTATTTTCCCATACTCGCAAACTAACAGGTTAGGTACAATGTCCTGGAAACTGACAGAAGACATAAAGCTCCTGGGTCAGAGACAAAAGTCTTTACCTCTCCTAGTATAGCCAGCGGCCTGAGTTTCATGTGCCCACCACTCCTCTTGGACTCCAAAGCTCATGGGGTTAATGCAGGGAGGCCCAGTGGATGGGAATACTGCACAGGCAGTGAGTCTGCATTGAAACTATGGAACCCTAGGCTTAGGAAAACCCAATATTTTATTTCAAAGTGGCTGTTCCCAAATATGCCCAACATCTGCTCTAGTGAAAGATGATTGCTTTATTATCCTGATCAGGAAACAAATCTACCTGAGCACCAGTGGGAGGAAATGTTTATCTCCCAAGACTGTCTGTCATACAAACATCCATGAAAATATAATTTAGAACAAAGGCTGACAGTGCTTCTCAAAATGTACAGAAACATTAAGAGTCCCATGGAGAGTTGTTTTTCAACAGTTGCTAATTTTATAATTAGCCTGTAACTTTACAGAGCAGGGAACCAGGCTAACAGTTGGATTAGGAGCAGTGGGCATAGCCTAAAAATCCTTAACTTGGGGGTGCATGTGCTGTCATCCCCTTATCAGCTGAGGTTTTGTGAGTTGAGACCTTCTTTCCACTCACCTTCCCTTCTCTCTCTCTTTAACATGTTTTAATCATCATCGCTTGTTTTTTCACTATCTGACAAAATATATACTTAATTAATTTTTGCAGTCTATTGTTTTAACTTCTCCTCTCCTGCCTGCTTGAAACTCTGCAATGGGAGGGATCTTTATTGTGGGTTCACAGTGTGTCTTTAGCAACTACATTAGTGACCGTCACCTAGTATGCAATTTATAAATATTCCCTACATAAATCTCAGCAGCTGAGGAGTATATGTAGCAGGCATATGCACTGCCTTTGCCACCTGGTGACACATACATTTTCTGCTGTGAATGCTCTTGCATCTCTGAGGAATCCACATCTGAAGTGGCAAAGCCCGTTGGCCACCATGGCAATATCAACAAGCAAAACGTTTGCTATCCCTACCTCCCCTTTACCTAAGGTGCTGGCATATGTTCTAGACTGTGGTAATCAATAAGTCAACAGTCCTTGAGAGGGAAGCATGAATGCACAGGATCCATTTTGGCAAGGACGGTGGCAGCAGGAGGTAGGTGTAGTCCTGGAGATAGTGGTGACATGCTCTCATGTGGCATTTGTTCCCTGGTGTTGGTTGTGCCTGTGGGCTCACCACCAGGAGCATCCAGGGACCCCGTTTATCAGTGTACTTGCTGGGGTTTCTCCTAGCTCCTTAGTCTATGGACTGCAAGCCTGTGTCTCCAGCCCTCTCAGAGATTTTATGAGCAATTAAATATTCTTTTAATGAAATATTCTGATGTCTAAAACATCATTTTCTATTGCCTATATTTATTTATGTATATCAGAGTACTATGAAATTATCAGCAGCATACAACACAAAACTTCAATTAAGATCCATAGGTGATGACCCAAAAAGCAAATAACCCTATTAAAAAATGGGCAGAGGATATGAACAGACACTTCTCCAATGAAGAAATTCAGATGGCCAACAGACACATGAAAAGATGCTCCGCATCGCTAATAATAAGGGAAATGCAAATTAAAACCTCAGTGAGATATCACCTCACACCAGTTAGGATGGCTACCATAGAAAAAACCAGGAACAACAAATGCTGGTGAGGATGGGGAGCAAGGGGAACCCTCCTACACTGCTGGTGGGAATGTAAACTAGTTCAACCATTGTGGAAAGCAATATGGAGGTTCCTCAAAAAACTAAAAATAGAAATACCATTTGACCCTGGAATCCCACTCCTAGGAATTTACCCAAAGAAAACAACTTTTCAGAATTCAAAAAGACATATGCACCCCTATGTTTATCGCAGCACTATTTACAATAGCCAAGATATGGAAGCAACCTAAGTGTCCATCAGTAGATGAATAGATAAAGAAGAGGTGGTACATATATGCAATGGAATACTATTCAGCCATAAGAAAGAAACAAATCCTACCATCTGCAACAACATGGATGGAGCTGGAGGATATTGTGCTCAGTGAAATAAGTCAGGCAGAGGAAGCCAAGTACCAAATGATTTCCTTCATTTGTGGAGTATAACAATGAAGCAAAACTGAAGAAACCAAATAGCAGCAGATTCACAGACACCAAGAAGGGACTAGTGGTTACCAAAGGGGAGGGGTGGAGGAGGGCTGGTGGGGAGGGACAGAGAAGGGGACTGTGGGGTATCATTATTAGTGCACATGGTGTGTGTGGGGTCAGGGAGAAGACAGTGTAGCTTAGAGAAGACATATAGGGACTCTGTGGCATCTTATTACACTGATGGACAGTGACTGCAATGGGGTATGGGGGGGACTCAATAATAAGGGTGAATGTAATAACCACATTGTTTTTCTTGTGAAACCTTCATTTGAGTATATATCAATGATACCTAATAAAAAAAAAGAAAAAAAATGCACACAATAAAATTCACAATAACAAATAAATAATAAGTACACATAATAAAAAGTTTATAATCTAACCAGACAGCAGCATAATATATTTAATTTCATAGATCGTGGTATTATTTTATTTAATATGCAAATTGTGTTTATTTCAATAATTTCTTTCCTGAATTTTAAAGATATGAGGTAAATAACTGGTACAATTTACAAAGACAGAATGGTTTTGAATGACTTCAGAAATTTTTTAATTGAATTTTTAATGCTTTTTCCTTTCCTATCTAGAACACTTCTCTAAAATATATAATGCAGTCAATACAAAATACGATAAAAGGAAGAAAAGGCTTAGTTCAAAATACATACATAATATTAGAGTGCTAAGTCACTAAAGAAGAAACCTGAGGCTAGTCCCATTTGATTATATCTTAGAAGCTTCCTAAATTTCTATATAACTAATGCAAGCAATTTCAAAGACCACATGCTTTTCTTCGCCTTTTCATATTTTATATCAAATTAATTTTGAACATGCAAATATCCTTTTCATAACTCAATGTGCTACAGTAAACTGAAGAACAGTTTTTGGAAAAAGGAGGTGGCTTGGATTGAACAGATTCCATGCATTTCTGTGCTAATTTGGGTTGACAGCTCAATGATTGTTCTATACACAGAAGTTAAAAGAGCAGAAACAAAGACAGCTGAGCAACAGCCACGTGGAGAAGTTCTCTACTTCCCTCTGCTGGATGCTGAGGGATATCCATGCCTTCTGTAGGCTTTTTCCCCAGGGGCGAAAAAGCTAATAATGGGAGAAATGTATCCTAATTCATGTATGTGTTTTAGCTGATGAAAGGGGATCAAGAATAAATTAATTCCAATACAGAACAGTTTAAAATGTGGACTATGAGCTATGTTTAGATTTCTGCATTGCTGAAGACAGTAACTTAAAATATTCCTGTTTCAGCATGATGTTTTGGAAGAGTATAAAAATAATACGTTCCCTCTTTATAATTTGCAAGGGATTTTCTTTATCTTGCCTGATATTTGAAAGTAAGTCAGTTACTTATTTTTGAATAAATAGTGGCCTTCCTGAACTTAGGATTTCATTTGACTGTTCTTCATTAAACAACTGGATATTTATTGCTTTTATCCTCAAATGATTTAAGAGGCATTCCTGAGAGGAAGAAGAGAAAAGGTGAGAAGTGAGCTTGCAACACTGTTTGTTACTATTTCTTGGCAAGGTGAAACTAGAAAAGTGAGCTTTATCAAGGAAAAAGTTAAGTCAATAAGTCAATAAGTGTACACTAGTTACTTTATCTAGTTAACAGTCTTTTTTATAAAGTCATGAGGTACAATCAAAAATATGCATCTACAAATTAAGGAAAATGTTTTCTCTCTTTGTTTCTTCCTTCTATTTCTTAATAAAGGAAAAAGAATAAAGCTATATAGAATAAGCTTACTAGGGTAAGAAAATTGAAAAATATTATAAAGAACTGTAACTTGAATTATGAGTGTATTGTTTAACATTAACAAAAATTGAGAATACATGGCACAGAAAATGAACTACAAAAATTTTGCTAGGCACTGTTTCCAAGATCTACATTTTGAGCAGAGCCAGATAATTAATTGCCCCTTGGAAAGGCCTTGAAAGAAATAAACAGCCTTTGAATATTATTCTGAGTAAGAGAAGATGATGTCATGAGAAACAAGAAGCTAGATACAATGATGGAAGTGTCTCATTAGAATTAGTCATCCTGCTAGGCCAGACAAGAGGGAGAGCAGAGTGGAGGGTGAAACCTCCCAACTGGCGTTTATCCACAGAGTACTCATGTCCTGTAAAGTTGCTGTGAAAAGGAATAGGAGAAATAAGATAAGTGTTAGCCCCTGTCTGTCTTCACGGAAATCCGGTATCAATCAGAATCAGCCAGGCAAATAGAAACTACTTCTTAGTATTTCAAGAAGGAAAGCATTTGATGGAGAGAATTAAATTCTTGCAAAACCATAAGTAGAAGAAGACAGCACAGACCACTGAAGCCAGAGTTTAACATTCAGAAACCAGAAAGACCTGTAACCCCCGGAAACTGTGGGTGGCGGCCTTGGCCCTCTGGACTCCTGGGTGCTGATTTCTCAGTGGGGCGCAGGTCTTTATGTAGCCAGAACTTCTTCCTATATGTCCTTCCACTTAAGTCTTACTTCATATAAATTTTCATATTTCTACATAGTCATATCTGTCTTTAATCTTTGTGTCTTCTGGATTTTTTGTCTCATTTAGGAAGATTTTCCCTAGTGCAATGTAGCAAAGATAGTATTCTGTATTTACTCTGTATTTTCCATAGTTGTATTTTTTAAGTTTAGATTTAATTCATCCAGAGTTTATTTTTACATATTATCCTTCCAGACTGAACGACAGAATCAACCTGCAAAATTGTAATTTAATGTATTCCATTGAGATTTTTATTGTAGTTAGCTTGAATATATGGATTAATTTCAGAACTGCAGTCCTTTTAATATGGAATCTTGTAAAACATAGCGAGCCTCTCAATTTATTAAGTCATACCTTTGATGTATCAGTACAATGTTACAGCTTTATTTAAATATTATTCTTCTCATCCTAGGTTTTTCACTTTGTATAATTGTCTTTTGTGAAAGGAATATTATTTCTTTTATTTTTACAAATTTGTGATCACTAACAAAAACATTGATTTCTGTATGGTGTTTTGGCGTCAAGTCACAATCCTAAATTTGCCTGTGATCTTTAGTTATTTTCTTATATTGAGTCTCATGTTTTTCTGAGTCTAAACAGACAGACAGTTCTTTCCTCCTTTCCTAGTATCTATACATCATTTTGTCCTTGCCTTATTGCAGTAAGCAGAACATTTAATATAATGTATGGCTGGAAGAGTAGTAGATACTTTGTTATATTTCTGACTATATTAGAGACCTTTCTAATTTTGACTATTAAGTATCATTTTTGCTGCAGTTTTCTAATATATACCATTAAGGGGATGACCACCTATTTCAAGCTTAATTTTCACCAGGAATGATTGTAAATTATCAAATATTTTGGTATCTATTCAAATCACTTCATATGGTTTTTTTTCTTCTTTACTCTGTCAATCTAGCAGATTATTTTAATAGCTTTCCCTGTATTGAACCCTTTGCCCTTTCTCTCATGGATCTTCAACAGGAGCTCTAATTTATGGTTATTTGTTCTAGACCCTCTCCTTTAAACTGAGTTTTCCATTATGACTTAGTGATTAATCTTAGTTTTCATTATGTTGTTACTAATTTTTCAGTCTGCTTGTGTTGGAAAGTACAATTTCTCAATGATGTTTTTTTCAGACAGTGAGACAAGGCATGAGTCAAGGTAAAGAATGAGCCTAGCCATGGAGAGGGGTCTCCCCTACTCTCTCAGGCTTTTCTGTGTGTGAGCACAGTGGGTTTGTCCCCTCTAAGCCACAGGGAAGAAGAGAAGCTCTGTCCTCCAACACTGTTTTCCTGGCAGGAGGCCTGCATGTAGAGAGAAAGCCCTGTCTTCCTCATGGACAAAGGGATCTACTCTAGTTAACAGCCTAGGATTCCTAGAAAACAGTATAAAATTTTGATCTTCAACTCAGTCTCCACTGAACAGCTAGGACTTCTGCCTTTTTGGTCTTAGATCCTCCCAGTCCTGTAAACAATTGATGTTGGCTTGGGTCTGTCATAATGGCCTTTATTATGTTCAGGTACATTCCTTCTGTACCCATTTTGTTGAAAATTTTCATAAGTGGATGTTGAATTTTATCAAATGTTTTTTCTGTATCTATTAAGATGATCATATGATTTTAAACCTTTGTTTTGTTAATGTAGAGGCTAACACTGATTGATTTGCAGATGTTGGACCATCCTTGTATCCCTGAAATAAATCCCTCTCAATGGTAATATATGATACGTTTAAGATATTGTTGAGTTTGGCTTGCTGATATTTTGTTGAGGATTTTTGCACCTGCGCTCATCACAGATACTGGCCTTTAATTTTTTTATTTTATTTTTTTTTGGTGGTATCTTTTCCTGGTTTTGGTATCAGGGTAATTCAGGTCTCATGAAATGACTTTGCAAGCATTCCTTCCTTTCTAATCTTTTGGATTAATCTGAGGAGGGTAGGTAATAATTCTTGAAATGTGTGGTAAAATTAACTTGTAAAGCCTTCAAGTACTAGACTTTTTTTTAATTATTAAAAAAATTTTGATTTTTCAGGAGTTTTGTTTGGAGTTCGGAGTTTTGGGAGTTTAAGAGTTTTTGGAGTTTGGAGTTTTAAAATTATGGATTCATGCTCATCACTTGTAATCAGTCTATTCACACTTTCTATGTCTTTGTGATTCAGGCTCAGAATGCTGTGTTTCTAGAAATTCATGCATTTCTTCTGGGTTCTCTGATTTGCTGGCATGTAAATTGTCTATAGTTTCCTCTTAGGATTCTTTGCATTTCTGTGGTGTCAGTTGTAATTTCTCTTTCTTTACTCATTGCTGATTTTATTTATTTGGATGAGCTAGCAATATTTTATGAATTCAGTTTATTTCAAAGATTTGTCAGTCGAAAGATATAATAACTATTGATCTAACAGCATTTATAGTTATTGATAATCCTCTTGCTGAGCCACAAAAACCAAATGTAAAAGGTTGAATAAGCAAATCACAATCGTGATACATGAACATTTTCATTAAATATTTAATAGCATCTGATTCTCTTCCCTTTAACATTTTAGAACTCTAAGGATTTTAGGCACTACTGATTTTAAATAAGGCCTTGTACACCAAAGTATACAGCATCATACAAGTTCATGTGCCAAAGTCCTGAATATGGACTTTACCTTTAGCGGTAAATCTAGATCTATTTCTGACCATTCTTTATGTGCCAGAAACTTTGTTAGGCTTGAAAAGACTTGGGAATAAAATATGAAAAGCAGGATGTGTTGACATGTAAGCAAACAATTCCAATTCAAGTTGATGACTGCTCTGTTGGAGCATGTCAGGATGCACAGACACCATGTGCACTTGTGGACCTGTGCCTGCCTCACAAAGTCTTCTTTGACTTTACATAAAAGAGAGCAGCAAAACCCCAGACTTGAAGAATAACTTGCAGTTGACCAGAAAGATGAGTGGGAAAGGGCATTCAGATAGGTTTCATCTACTCTTATTACTTCAACTGTTGTCTATATGTTAACATCTCTGAAAAGTTTATGTTCAGCTTAAATTTATCTCCTGCTTCAACTCTTATATCAAATTGCTGCTGGGACATCTCCATTTGGATGTCCCAGTGGGACCTCAAATTCACTATGTCCAGCCTCATCTCTCCCCAGTCCTTCTGTAACCTGTCCCTTCTCTTATATTCCCCGTATCAGTAAACGCTGTCACCTGCTGCCCAGTTGAACAACAAAACACTTGGATATTAGCTTTGAGTCCCCATTTTCTTTCATATCCCGTATTGAATGAGTCACCAACTTTAGTCAAGTGACTTGTGTTATTTCTTCCAAGACATGCAGTTTTTCCTCCATATGTCTATATTTCAGTTCAAGTCTTCACATTTTCTCTTGAAATATCATAAAAATATCTTAATTGGCTACCCTGCCTCCATCAGGTTCCTTCAATTTTATTCTGCAAATTACCACTAAAGCCACATGTCTGAAAAATACATTTGATAATATCTCTCCCTTGTCTGAAGTTTTCAAATGGATTCTCTTTATTGCTGAAATCATAGCATAAAATTCCTCATGACCCGATTTTCCTGTGTCCCAGCTTCATTTCTGTCTCTGTGCCCCTCTACTGCCCACTCTCCAAAGGCCCTGTGCTTGAGCTGCTCTTGGGTCTTTATAAATATCTAATTCGGAGTGACCTCGAAATTTCTTCCCATTCTTAAGCAATTCTATTTGCCCTTCAAAATTCCGTTTAGGTGTCACTTTTTCCAGAAGCACTCTCCCAAATACAAATCCCATAATTCACCCTCTCCCTCCCACTTACATGTTCTACTCCCCATACTTCGCAAACAACTTGGGCCATCCATCATATTGCATTTTAAGTGTTTTCTGATTTCTTTCCCTCATTAGACTTTAAGCTCTAAGGTACATTTTGAAGTAGATATATTGACGAAAGCAACTGGTTGATCTTTCTTTCTTTTTTTTTTTGACCCAAGAAATCTAGTTCTGTTTTCTCAAGGAATTTAAATATGGGATAACTTTGAAATTTTTCATTTAAGGAAAGCATGCTTTTCCTCACATAGCTGCTCTTCAAATAGAGAAGTAAAGGAGATAAAAAAATGAAATGTCATTCTTCCAATTGAATGTTTAGTACAGAAGAATATACATTTATTCTACAAATAGGTATTGGGTATTTATTATATTTTGATTAGTGCTCCAGTACTGTAGTTATGAGTTAATAAAAATGACACATCATGCCCTCCATGAGTTTACTGGGTTTATGTTTTCGTGTTTAGAGCTTGGAGACAAGTTATCTAGGTTTGACTGGGGACTTACTGCCTGGGCATGTCAGCTAGCATCTCAGTTTTATCATCTCTAGCATTATGTATTAAAAGCATGCATAAACAAAGTAGTAGTGTATGTAGCATGGTTATTAGGGCTTTCAAAACCCATTCACACTGTATTTCATTCAAAGAAGCTTTCTCAGATTAATATTTTTATTCTATTAAGATTCCATTACACATTAAAATATATTAATACATATAAAATTCTTAGAACACTGTTGAGTTCATTGTATGTTTTCCATAAATATTGACCATTATTAGTATTGCTATTTGAAGCACAAATTGAGCCTGCCTTTCTGGAACACATAAATAATGAGAATCCAGATCCAGCTCTTTGGATTCTTCTCCATATGACTCGAAAGAACCCATATTGAGCTTCCAGTAAGACGCATACTCGACTACTTTGGGAAAGAAGCAGGACAGAAATATGTATTACAGGCACACAAAATGCGTGAGTGCATACATAACATTAATCACATCGCATTAATGACATCACTTTGTGAGGAAAAACTGGCCATATGTTGATTTATCTAAAAGAAAACTCATAATTCCAGATGCTTCAGTTAAAAATTAGACACATGTCTGAAACAGAAAAATCTACAAAATAGAAAGTCAATTATCTACCTGGGGCTGGTGGAGAGGGGAGGTTAAAAAAAAGTGACTGCTAATTGGTATAAAGATCCTTTTGGGGGTGAAGATGTTATAAAATTAGATTGTGATGATGATTGCACAACTCTGTAAATAAACTAAAAAGTATTGAATTGTGTACTTTCAATGGGTGAACTTTATGATATGTAAATTATAAGTAATTTATGAATACTTTAAAAAAAATAAAAGTAAACAAGAAAAATTTGGACATCGGACAGACATGCTTTTGAAGCAGTGAATGAACTTGAGAAAATAATTGAAACTGAGAGTTTTTATAATGTTATTTTCCAATGATAGGTAAACCTCTTTATAAATTGTACATTTTGCCTTCTGGCTCATTGAAAGACACTTTAAAAAAATACTGACTTAGCTTTAGGTTTATTTTTAGTAACTATATAAAGTCAGCATTTTGATAGGCTAATTATACTTGGCTGTCATCTAGTGGTGAAAAAGGTACCTGCTGTATTTTCAGTGTATAAACTGTATTAGAATAACAATCTCAGTACAGTAAACTGCATTATAGATAGAAAAACTCCTTCACATGGTTTAATTGACTCAGCTTTCAAAAAAAGTGCTTGGAAAGTCATGTCATTATTTTAACTATGGTGGAAAATAAGGATCTATAATATGTATAATACCTATGCACTGTTTTGTCCCATGTATCTCCATATCTCAATTTTTTTCTAGATGAATATGATCACAATAATGCCTTCTGAAGTCAGCTTGTGACCCCCAAATGTCCTGACCCACTAGCTTCATACTGGCAAGGGCAGTAGCTTGTGGGCTGGGCATGTGACCCAAACTGACCTAGTCAACAGCTCCTCTGAGACTGTTAAACACAGGTAACTGACAGAAGGCCCTTTTTCTCTGTGATACTAAGCTGTACGTTTGTCAGCCATGGACATGTGTCCTTCTATACGGTGAAGTTAATATTAGATAATAAAACCATCCTGTGGAGAAAATCAGAGGAAACAGACACAAACACTCCTGTAATCCAGTCTTAAAATCTTAGCACTTGCCCTGAGCCAGCAGTGCCCTTATATGCCTGTGGTGAGGTGTGTGTACCAATAAATGCACATTTTCCTTAAGAATCAGCATATCTGGTGTCCATTGCTTGCAATCAAACAATTCATTCAAATACAATGAGTAAATAAAATACTGGCTAGTTTGCATTGACATATCAGCATGAAAGATTCAAAGCTGACTTTCAAAGCCTGCACATAGCCCCTCTGATGATGAGTCTCGTGCTGCTCCACCGGAACACAGTCTCCTCAGCTGTGGCAGTAGTAGTAGTGTCATCACTGTAGTTGTTTGACCTTCTAACACAAATTCCAGGACTGTTATACTGTGAGGTGCTATCTACCTGGATGTGCTGGTTGTTTGGGAAAAATATAATAATTCATCAGAAAAAGTCATCTTCGGGATACAGGAAGAAATGCAAATGGTACATTTATCCATAATAGTTGTTCAGCTTCCTAAGTGCCTGGGAATGAGTGTTCAGCCCTTCAATGTAAAAGGACTGCCAAATTCCTTAAGGGAAGAGACAACCACACCGAGAAGCGGATATCCAACCAAGAGATTTATTTAGCAGCGGCGAGGTGGCTGCCGGCGAGAGTGAGAGAGCAGCCACGCAGGCTGGGGAGCTTTGGCTTATATACCCTATCAAGGCACTTGGCACCAGCTAATTGGCTATGGATTCATTGGGGTTAGCTGGCGGGACTTTATTGGTCTGTGTCACAGAGTGTTCGGTTGTCATGAGTGGGAAACTGAACTTAATTCCGGGAAACCAAAACTTAATGGTCGCCATCTTAGGTCGAAAAGTGGGGAGGTTGGGCACCATTTTGACTAACACAATGGATGTACCTTTTGATCATGTGCACTGGTTGGATATTTGAAGGACCCCTCTGCTCTTGATATGGTGCTACAGGACTGCGCGCTTACCCTATCTAGGGCAGACAAGGTTAATTGTCTTGGTTCTTTTGGGGTCAGAAGATAACATTTTTATGGATGTAGAGGATGGGCAGAAAACTTAAAGTGGGTAAAACTTTAGTTAAGAATTAAAACATATTATTACAATTATATTAATAGTATTTGTTGAAATATCAGTGCTAAGATAAAAATGAAGTTTTTTTTTTGTAGGCAGCTACCACTTAATATTAGTGGAAGTTTTGTAGGTAGATACCACCTTTCAAAGTAACAGGCATATAGAGCAATTCAGCATTCTGTTACTATGTATCAAAGCCATCTAGCTGTAAGCCAGCTAGCAACCAAAGTGGGTTTTAAGTCAAGGTTCTAAGTTCAGCATCAAGACTTACACTGTTATTTGATATATGTCATGTTACAATCTTTACAAGTTAACTTTCATGAAAAATTCCCAGGAAGAAAGTTGGTGCTATCACTTTGGGCAGATAACTGTGTTGCAGTTGGTATATTACCTTAACAATATGATGAGGAAAGAACCCAATTTACAAACAGGAAAAATAAGGTGGCTTCTTCCCCAAACACACATTCAAATTTTACTATATAAATCCTGGATAGCTTAGACTTCAGCATTGTTTATATTTAAATGTATCAGTAAAGTCTAGTTATGTTAAACAAATATACCATGATTATATTAAAAATTGATCTATATACTTGTCTTTATGCCAATACCACCCTGTCTTGATTACTGTATCTGAATAGTAAGTTTTGAAATTGGGATGTATAAGGCAGCCAATATTCTTCCTTTTCAAGATTGTGATGGTTAGTCTGGGTCTTTTGCATTTCCATACAAATTTTAACCTGCCTGTCCCATTTCTGCACAGAAGTTGGAAGGGATTTGG
This sequence comes from Manis pentadactyla, assembly GCF_030020395.1. Classification (NCBI taxonomy): domain Eukaryota; kingdom Metazoa; phylum Chordata; class Mammalia; order Pholidota; family Manidae; genus Manis; species Manis pentadactyla. The sequence continues at coordinate 97,104,486 of NC_080021.1, read as the reverse complement.
GTGGGGATTATGGTGGATCTGTAGACCAGTTTGGGGAATATTGCCATCTTAACAATATTATGTCAACAATATTAAGTTAATAATGTATTATTGATAAGTAATATTAATTATGCAGTCCATTTCAGTGCCATCTTCTATTGTCATATAACCTGTAAGTAGAAATAAATAAAGAAAAGATGTTTCAGTAATTCATTCAAGGATACAGGGCTTCCTGTGCTGTAGTAACATAGTGTGGCTTGCCGAGGCAGAAATAAGACTTAGTCAAGGTGCATTAGGCTTTAGCTGATAGAAAAAAAATTAAGAGTAGCTTAAAAGAAATAGGGTACCTCCCCCAGTACAAATTAAGGGAAAATATTGTTTATGTTGGTTCAGCTCTTCATTGATATCATCAGACACCAAGATTCATTTCCTGATGCTCCACCACCCTCAGAGCATTGGCTTGGACCCTCTGCCTGTGCTCTGAAGATTCATAGGGGAAAGGAGAAAGCAAGCACATGTAAAGGGGAGGGGAGACAGAAAAGGTGGGGGGCTTGCACCCTTTATTCAGGAAAGAAAAATGTCCCCTCAAGGTAACTGCCCACATCCCCCTGTCCAGAACCAAGTTCCATAGCTGCTTCTAGCTGTAAAGGAGACTGGCCATTCTGGTTTCTAGATTTCATGACTTCAATGATAGAAACAGGTGGAGGAGAAGGAGACTGTAAATGAAAGCTGACTCAGCCAGCTCAGAGCGTCTCCCAAACTTATTCTCCAACATGATAGACTGAGCATTTATCTCTCCTTTTTTCAAGATTCTCTTTAAAAAAAGTGAAACAGGAAAACTACAAGAAAATGTGTAAATCAAGATAGAGCTGGAAGAAGAAGAAGAAGAAAAAAAAGGTTTATTAGCCCATCTTATGGGACTGTTAGACGGCAGGGAGCAGATGAGATTGGAGTGAGTCTGAAACCAGAGCAGTAAACCAGCCGGACACACAGAGAAGGGCCTCTGTGGCGAGGAGAGCCTCTTCCTGTGAGCCTTCTCTCACAAGCCCTGGAGAACTTCAAGTAATGGTAAAAAAGCGCAAGGGATGAGAACAGGCCGCAAGGCAGTTACAGGGCTAATTGTTGAGAAGATAGCGACCACACCCCTCCTGCTCCTGAGTGTAGGAAGTGGCGGGCTATCAGGGGTGTCCTCACACTAAACACTGAAAGCAACTGAGCAAAAAGACCCGGGAGTGGGGGCCGAGTCCTCCGAGTAGGCCTGGGAATGAGAGAGAGAAAAAAAGGTAACAGAGGAGAAAATTCTAAATCCACAAAATAATGTAGAGAGGGGAAAAGGGAAGACAGCCTGTCTGTTAATGAAATACACTAACATTCTCCACAGTGAATGCAAAGGTTCTTTATATTGGCAGGTAGTAGGTCCCAAAACCCCTTTCCTGCCTCTCACCCCAATGTCGTCAGGGAAAACCTAACAGTGGAGGTAACTCAGCCCATGAGCCACAGGGCCAGCAGTCAGATTCTTCAGAAGGGCCTGGAGGAAGACGGAATTAGCATTCTGCAAGACAGTCACGGAAATCCCTCAGAGCAAGGAGAAGCCGAGAAGCAAGCTAATGGAGTTCAGAATCATGGAGAATAGATGAAGGAGATCCCTCGCCAATGGAGCGAAGGTCCCAGGAAGAGACGAAGAAGAAAAAACAGTAATTGAGGAAAGGGAATTATGGGGAAAGAATTAATAATTATGGCTAAATTCATAATTCATTGAAGAATTTCTACACACTGAAAAACAGAAAAGGTCTTGCGATGAAAGTGGCCCTTGGAGCAACAGTAAAGGAAAAAGAAAATTCAGAGAGCCTTTGCTAAATATATATACTATAGTTTCTGAAATCAAAAAATGGAAGGGAAAAAAATAAGAACTAGCATCAAATGTCTCAGTTGAAAATGGTGCCAAAAACTCAACTGACTTTTTTTTTTTATCATTCTGAGGAAAAAGTTATTTGGAGTTAGAATTTTTATCCCTCCCAACTCTCCTTGACATGTGAGGACAGAGCTATCAATACCTGGAAGGACTTAAAAATGTCACCAACAAAGTTGCCTCAGAAAAAAGTATCAAAGACCCACTGAAGTGAAATAAAGCCTCAGACAGAGGGTGAACTAGGACTTAAGAAACGTGTCAATAAAAAGTAAAACTACTTAAAATGTAAAAGTGAAGATTACTAAAAATATTCCAAAATAATTTCCTTCTAATAAAAAAAAGTAATTTTCTTCAAGTGCAACTTCATATATTCAAACAGGAAACAGTTAATAAACGTTGAGTTGGAACAATATTCAGATCTTGGCTTATCCCAAAAAGGAAATTTATATATACTTATTATTTTATCATGATGATTGAAGAAATGTTTAAATGATAAACTTGAATTGTGACCATCATAACAATAAAAAAGACCGAGCACATCGAACCACTAGAGGAAAATAAAGGAACAAAATGTCTTTTATTTTTAACCTGACAATTGTATTCCTCAGTATGTTCCAAGCTCCGTTCATTTCATCATCATATCACTATGAACTATTTACTATTAATATCCCATTTAAGAGATGAAGGTTTATAAATCATGATAAATAAAAAATTGACAAGGAATAAACACAAACAAAAGAGTATTCAAAACACTCATGAAGGGTTAAATTAAGAAAAAGATACTCTCAGACTGAGGAAAATAAATCCAGCTATATACATTTTTGCACAATAAAACATTCAAGTAATGAAACAGGAATATTAAAAGTGAGTGAAAGGAGATCACTTGGCAGGATACCAGTATCATTAGCCTTGCCTGTATCCCCAAAGGGTCAAACTATAAATGCAACTCTGATTTTAAGAGTTATCACACTGAGTCTATCATGTGGGGACTATTGGGATAACATTGTGAACATAAATGCCCACTCTAAGACCCTCTGAAAACTCAGCTCATTGAATATTAGGGGCTTTTATTCACTGTACTCTGGGATGGGCTCTTCTGCTTCTGTTATTTGAAACCACACATTTGGTGCCTGGGCCAAGATAATAAAAGGGATACTGCGACTTGGTGCTTATCTTTGTTGAAGACCTTCTATCTCCAGGTCTGTGCTCATGTGGAGGGTTCACAGCAGAAAATAGCATGTTCAGTGAAGCTGCACTTTAAAAGGCCAGTGTTATTTTTCTTTGTATTTTAGTTTGCTTTGTAACTAATCTAAATCATAAGTTCTCCAAGGTACAAAGGGGCTTAATTTACAAAATCTTCTAAGTAACTGATTGCTTTTACACTATGGGCTCCTGAGCTGGATGTCAGCCGCAAACACTTGCTTCTGGGGGTTGGGGGATGGAGGGTGAAAAAAAAGAAAAACTCTTTAGTTTCTCTATTGCCTGAGACATATAGAGAAATAAGGAAAATTTATGAGAAATAAGGAATTCCATGATATTAGGGAACTAGGAAGTCATTATTTAGGGGAGATGCTGTTTAATAAGCACATATTGCTGCCACCCCAAAGATGTCAAGCCTCTTCCTGTGAGCCTTTTCTGAGCCCTTAACAAGGGGATTTCTCTGACCTGTCAGATGTCTGTGTTGGAATGAAGACATTAACGAGGTCTATCTGAACCCGCCAGTGATGTTATTCTCATTTTCCTGATTATATTCAGGAAGAGATTATATCCTTCCTAAAAGAAAAATAAAAATGGCTAAGCTGACTGCTATGGAACATGTATCACTTGAAACAAGAAGCCGATTATTATGGAAAGAAAAATAATCTCTTTAATGTAAAGCTTTGTTCTTAATGGGAAAAAAAATCTGCCTCTCCTTTTAATGAAAAAAGAATAGGGCCATCATTATTTCAGATTGTAAGACACTCTGTCATACTAATTTTCACTCATGGGCTCTATTGTTCATTTTGGGAATAAAATTCCACCCACCTTTATGCACACACACCCTCTCCTGAGATTTCTTTTTCTGTTCTTAGGCTTTGCCTCAGCTTCAACAGGGAGCCCAAGTTTCCAAGAATCTATTTTCTGTATCCCCGACTTGAATCGTGCTTGAGTCTATTACCTGCAGGTCCCAGGTTCTGGTCAGGAAACAGTTTTTGATGTGTTCTCATGGAACCATGGCCCTACTCTGAGCATGGATATTGTTCCTTGGCACAATCTTGCTCCTTGGAGGCTGGCCTTCCAGCATGATTACTGGTACTTCTGACTCCTATCTTACCATTTTTCTTCTTCCCCCAACCCCAGCCCATCACTGAGTTTTAAACAGCAATTACAGCAGTGTTCACATGAGTTAACTCAGCTGTGACATTTTCCTGTGTTGGAGTTTCTGCACTTCTTCTGGGTTCTGAAATACCCATTAAGGTTGATCTTAAACTATATCTTTTACTAAATCTTAACTCCCTTATGATCAACACATAATTTGTTGTTTTATACTGATCTTTACCCCTTTTAGTTAAAAATCCAATCTCTTCCAGGCCATAAATATTTATAACACGATTAAGCAGAATACTTAATAGGGTTTAAAAAAATGTTTTATGGAATAAAATGTAGACACCACAAACTTCAGTAATTACAAATATACAAAGATCTTTAGTAAATTTAGAGTTGTAGCACTGTCACTACAATCCGATTTTAGAACATTTTCATCAGCCAAAAAAAAATTCCCAAGAGTTTAGTACTTTATTGACTGTAAAGTTAATACCCATAACCACCCTCAGTCCCAGAAAACCACTGTCTCTAAAAATTGCCTTTTCTGGACTTCTCATACAAATGAAATCACACACTATGTAGTCTTTGTACCTAGCTTATTTTGCTTACAGTAATGCTTTATGCCTTTGAGGTTCAGCTGTGTAGTAACATGATTCAGCACTTTAATCCTTTTCATTACTAATATATATATATATAATATTTATGGTAAACAGACATGGATATGCCACCTTTGTTTACCTATACACCAGTTGATGGATATTTGCATTATTTCTACTTTTGGGCTATTATGTATAATGCTTCAATGAGCACTCAAGATATGGATATATGTGGACATATATTTTCATTTATCTTCATAGGTTCCTAGGAGTGGAATTGCATCACATGATAGTTTAAGTTGAACTTTTTAAGGAATTGTCAGCCTATTTTCCAAAGTGGTTATATTTTTGTCCAGTTTATGAGGGATTCAGTTTCTTCACATCTTCACCAACACGTGGTTTTGTCTGCTTTTCATACTACAGAATTCTAATGGGCATGTAATGGTATTTCATTGTTTTTTTATTTTGCATTTACCTAATGATGAAAAACATTAGCATATTTTCATTCATATACCTCTTTGGTGAAGTGTCTAAGTGTTTTGTTATGACATTTTGCTTTGCCCATTGTTTTTGAGAAATTTATCTTATTATTATTGAGTTAAAAAATTATTTTTATATTCCACATTCAAGTCCTTTGTCAGGTATATAATTTGCAATTAGTTTCTCCATCTGTGGCTAGCATTTTAACTTTCTTATTGGTATCTTTTGAAGCATAAATATTTTAAATTTTGATGAAATTCAATTTACCAATTTTTCTTGTTTGGTTCATACTTTGGCAGTCCATCCAAGAACCCTCTGCTAAATCTATGCATCCTCAATTAGGCATATCAGTCTTAAGGGAGTAAATATAGATTCTTCATGGATGAGAAAATCTTAGCATTAGATAAACAAAAACTATCTACTGTATTAAAATTTCATGGGAGTCACAATTAGATAAAAATATTTAAAAATCTCTTTAAGTGGAATAATAATGAAAACAAAATGGAGAAACACTGGTCTAACCCAAGGATTTCTTCTGAAAGTTGTTTCATTTTAAAACCCAAATTTAGGCCTAAGATCCATTTGAGTTAATTTTGTGCAGAATGCCAGGCAAGGGTTTATTTATTTGTGTAAGTTTGCTTGTTTGTATGTGAATATTCCATTGTTATCCCTGCACTGCTTGTTGAAAAGATTGTATTTTCCCCATTGAATTTTCTTGGCACCTCTTTCAATACCAGTTGATGATGAAAGAATCTATTTTAGTGCTTCCTTTGGTTCCATTGATCTATAGGCTTATTCTTTAGTCAACATCATATTTTCACCATTACTGTGAATTTTGAAATTGTATAGTATAAGTCCTCAACTATATTCTTCTTTTACAAAATAAGTTTGCCTATTTCACATCCTTTGTATATGCATATCAATTTTAACATCAATTTGACAATTTATATACAAAGTTCTACTGGGATTTTTATAGAAATTATGTTGAATTTATAAATTGATTTGGAAAGAATCAACATCTTAATGTTGAGGCTTCCAGTCTATGAACATGGAATACCTATTCATTTAATAAATGTTCAATTTCTCTCAACAATATTTTGCAGTTTTAATGTACAAATTAATATGTGTTCTGTTAAGCCTATTCCCAACCCTGTTATTCTTTGTGATGCTATTTTAAGTAGAATAACTTTTGCAATTCAACTATTGGGTTGTTCTTTGCTTTATAGAAAACAAATGATTTTTAAATAAACTTTTAACTTTGGGATAGTTTTAGATTTATTGAAAAGTTGCAAAAATAGTAAAAAAGAAAAGGTTTCTATATATTCCAAACCCATTTCCTGCTATTAACAGTTTACACTGGTATGGTACATTTGTCAATAATTAATGAACTAATATTCATATATTGTTGTTAACTAAAGTCTACACTTTATTCAGGTTTCCTTAGTTTTTACCTGTTGACCTTGTTTTATTCCAGGATCCCAACCAGGATGCATTACATTTAATCTTCATATCTCCTTAGGTTTCTATTGACTGTGACAGTTTGGTAGACTTTTTTTGTTTTTGATGGCTTTGACATTTGAGGGCTGCTAGCCTTATATTTTGTAGATTGTCTCCTAACTGGAATTTGATGTTTCTCTCATGACTGGACTGGAGTTGTGGGTTTTTAGATAGGAGGACCATAAGGGTAAAGTGCCATTTTCATAATATAATATCATGTGTACCTACTATAACCTGATTTACCACTGTTGATGGAAACTTTGATCATGTGTCTGAGGTTTCTCTACTGTACTTCCCCACCCACCCACCCATACCTTAGTTTTTGGAAGGAAATCTCTATGTATAGCCTACATTTATAGGGTAGAAGATATATTTTATCTCCTTAAGAATAGAGTATCTAAATAGGTTATTTGTAATTATTCTGTGTGGGAGATGTGTTGTATTTATATAAAAATAATTAATTTTTATAAATGCATATTAAGAGATACAGTTTTATATTTTGGGTTTAATTCAATAATACTCTATTTTGTTGCCCAATTTTATTTGCCAGCTTTGGCCATTGGAAACTCCTTTAGTTGGTACTGTGTTTGACCTACCCCCATTATTGTGGGGTTTTATTTTGTTTTGTTTTTTTTAATATTTCCTCATCTACTAGAACTGTATGATGCTATGATGCTTCTGGAATATGAATATATAAGATGAATATATATATATTGCAAGGACCTCCAGTTAATCAAACTTTTAAGAATCCAGTGGTTTGGAGTATGTCAGGTTATCATGTCTAAGATAATGGACAAATAATAGCTACTCACATCTCCTGCCACCAAGAAAAAAACACAGCATTTTGTGAGTCTGTATATTTTGGAGACAGAAAATATACCACATAACAAATGTGGTTCTGACCCATATTCTTTTCTGAGTAACTCAGAGACTGACAGGTGTGACTGACGCCCAGGGCAGGAGAGGTCTCTGCATCAGTTACAGTTAATTTATTCCTTCTTATTGTTGATAGAGTACAAGAGTATAAATAGTCAAAATGCTGTTTTTTTAATAATACAGGCAGTAGATTTAAGAGAAGACATCACATATGCAGAGATTTAGAGGTTGTGGGAGGTGGTTCTACATCTTCTAGTGAACCTGGCAAGAATGTCTGTATAGCTAAGAGAGCACAAAATGCTCTACTTGCTTAATTAATAAATTAAAGAGCCATAGTTATTAAGTTTCATAATATGACTCATGGGACCGTAAGTGTGCATTTTCAAGCAAGCAGAGTTTTATTTAGATTTAAACATCCAAGAACAATATTTTTCAAGAGAGTACTAACATAGTCTGTGTGTTATAGAATAAAATACATACATTGAGTTTAGAGTAAATAACACACATTAAGCATATGGATGTATCCATGGCCAGAAAAGAAGGAGTGTTTATTCTCAGCAAAGAATTATTGTGACTGATTTACATAAATGTAAAGGGAAAATCTAAAACTCCTTTCTTTTGGTAAGGCATACTTTAGATTTTAACAAAGAAAAGGAACCCAGCCTTCTTCCTACTAGTCTCTTTCTCTCTGTCCTAGCCTCAGCCATGCCTAACAATTGAAATGCAGAGACCCATTGGGAGGGTAAGAAGGAGATAAAAGAGAATGATTATTAAGTTTGACTAAAAAGATCTTTTCAATGGTGAATGGCTGCTTAAAAAAAAATTCATTGATTTCCTTGGAATATGATTTTTATAACCTTCTTTATTCCATAGAAGTCACAGAAAGATATAGTTATAAAAATGTCTTCTGCTGGATTGCATTCATATCTGAGTGATTCACATACAAATTCTTTTAGTTTGATTCAAAAAGAGGCCAGAGGCATTTTCAATCCTGACTGCGCTCCTGGTTACATAAGGGAGACTGCACCAAAAGCACCAGAAAGAATGTTAGGTGAAAAAATACACCCAAGAGGGTTTTCTTTTTTAAACTTTTGCATACATTTTCCCTTGTTATAAAAGTTAATGAAAAGAAATTTTGGTTTTCTTTTTGTTTATCTAAACCCATTATTTACTATGTTCACAGTGAATATAGCTTTACTTCATTTAAGCAGGTTTTGTGTTTTCAAGGCAAACTTCACTGAAGCATACTGAAGCATTAACATTACCTGAGAGTTGCTCAGAATTCAGATAACTATAACTAGATGCACACTACACTGCTTTGGGTATTGGCAGAATCTGTCAACTGGCCAGATTTTCCTGGAAATATTCTGAATTCTAGACCACCTGTCAATGCTCTCCTTAAAATTGTAGAATGGCTACTTAAATTGCAAGTATTTTATAAGCTACCAATCATTGATTCTCAATCATAAGTGCACTGTGGAATAACCTATAATGACTTTTAAAATATGGGGCACGGGTATGTCCCCATAGATTTGGGCTGCTCTGGTGTGCAGCTAAGCCTTTGAAAATTCAAAAGTCCTCCAGTGTTTCTAACATGCAGCTCAGATTGAGAACCACTGAAGACAGAAAAACAATATTTCTAAACTGAGAGAATCTTGGTTTGACAGTAACTCAACAGAGCTCTTTTAAGCCTCCTCCCTTTCACCCTGTACACAGTGAGCTCCATGAAGCCAGGGGTTTGGTCTGTTTTCTCACAGCATCTGGGAGACCAGTACAGTGCCTCAGCCAAGATTTGCTGAAAGGTTTTTGAAAGATAATATAATTTAATCTCCTGTCTTTAATATTTACATGAGGATGGCTTTTAAATCTACATCTCTCATCAGATCCTCTACCCACAACTGGACCTTTAAAATATTTGCAAAAGTTTTGTCTTTTCCTCTTAAATATGATGTAGGACGACTGAGGGCAAGGGCCTTGGCTTGCAACAGTAGCACTCGATTTCATTTTACATGTACTTCAACTGAAGTTCACAGGCCACACGTTTAATGAATAGCAGATACTGAACTAGAACAAACATTCAGGGACTCTAAGCCTCCTGTCACCACACCATGCTGATGATATTAACTGCATTCTCTGTATATGTGCCCAAATAATGTTGGGAACCAGGTGGGATGTCTGCAATCACTTGACGTATTGATGTAAAGCAGTCAGTTTCACATTTCACTGTTTTGGGTTCGGCTCTGGAGTAACCCAGGATCCACTGGTTAGAGGCCTTTACTGTTCCCAAGTCTTGCCTTGACTTTCCTGTTGTTCTCATTTTCCAGAGCCTTGCCGCTGATTAGGGAGCTGTGCAGACTCTTCACTTTCAGCCTTAAAGGGGTTAAATGTGTCAAGGGCTTGACAGTAAACTCTTTCCACAAGATTGTGAGGTTTCAACAGTAAATACCTCAGTACTTGAGAACATTGATGTCTTCAAATAATCTTTTGAGCTTCCCTTGCAGGCTGTATCTCAGCTGCCAGATGAGACAGTGCGAAGAACAGAAACCTACAAGCTCAGTGAGCAGCCCTGGACATATCCGGTGATGGCCTGTCTGAGAGCAGAAGGATGAGAGTGACTCTCCTGAGCCCTGCGAGGACAAGGCAGCCCCAAATCCTTCCTGATAAGCATCGGATGAAGACAACTAGCTACAAGAAATTCCTCCAGCAACAGAATAAATATTGGCACACCAAGAAATAATCTACCGATGGGAATAGAAGCACTGAAAATCATCCTGTGCTAGTCAATCCCAAATTCAGCAAAAATCCTCTTGATGCAATCAGAAAGATGTCAGAGTGAGTATATCTCTCATCAATATAACAACAGTTATCCCTGGTTTTTACCTCCTGTTGGCTATTCTGGGCCTTCCCATTTAGCCCACCAGAGTCGTTCTTGTTACACTTTTACTCTGGTACTAGAGTTGATTTAACCACCAGAGTCACTGGGTGTTTGTTACTTGGCCCATGGAGCAAGCATCTTGCCTACTCCCCTTCTCGCCACCCCAACACTGATGGGGAAATTGTTCTATCTGGTAGCAGTGGCTGAGAGTCCCTTTGTTGAATGAAGCCCTGTGCTTCAGCAGAGACAGAATAGGAAGGAAGAAAGCACAGTTCTAGGCCCAGCATCTTCACGGTGCTGTGTGGATGGTGATTCTGTTGTGCAAAACTCTCAGATTGTTATGTGCCTAGACTATGATGTCTCAGGTGGGAGTGCTTTCAAGATTATAAAGTTCTATGGAAATGGGTTGCTGTTACAAATACGTAAGTTTTATGAAAACTACTTTTATGAGACTTTGGGCATCATTTCTCTTTGAAACAGACCAGTGTCAGTTTTGCCTCTATGAGGACCTGTGGATAAAGAGCATGGTGGCCTTCTCAACACAAGTCCTGCTAATGTCAGTCACGATTGAGTACTGTGACTTTTCATCCAGTGCCCCTGGCTCCGTAGGCCTGTCTAGGTTCAGGGGCAGAATTTTTTTAACAGTCAATGGGATTCGAAACTGAAATTATACCATAGAACTAGCTTAACTCTTGCCCTGGACAACAGTGAAAGGCAAACACCCCTGTTCTTTTTCTTTGAAATCGTAACTATGGTTAAGGTAAATAAATAACAGTTTAATATTGCATCCAAATTGAAAGATATCTGTGCTTTCCCATATTACACTAATTCTAACTAATTGATGATAAAAAATTGAATATGCTTTTAAAAACATTATTTTCTTGGCTGTGAATAAGTTGTCCTCTTATGTCCATAGACGGTTGTGTGCCTTGAGTCATTTATTTTCTGTGCTTTCTCGTCTACCAGTGAGGAAAGTACAGAAGTGACTAGGCCATCCAGCAAAAAAGGGGCAAAACTATGATAGATCCCCAAGCCCATAATTTTCCCAATATGCCATCTAATCATTGATAACAATGCTTGTTGGAAGCACACTGGTACCAACCTCTATGGCAGTAGTGATGGGCCCTAAAAAAGCAAGCATCTTTCCTATCACCTGCCATTATCAATCATATTTCATTATACAGTGAACACTGGCCATGTGTAGGGAGGAAGTGGCTTAATTCATGTCATTTCTGCTCAGAATGTTTTTTGTCACTAATCGTAACAAAACAGGGCTCCACATTTTCAGCAAGTTGTACATAGACAGGTGAAATAGAAACAAAGGTCAGCCTTAGGTTATGGATCCCAAACAGCTGCCCTCTAATTCCAGGACCCCAAGGGTCCATGAGGATGCCTTTCAAACATTTTTCGGCAGAAATCAACTACTAAGAGTAGAAAGCAGACAGTGCTTACCCAAGGTTTAGAAGGGAATACTACAATAATACCATATTGTAGAGATCATTGACCACATAAAACACAATTTCTTCCATCAAAATTTTTTGAAAAGATACACCAATCATCTTTAAACACACTGTATGGGTCTTGAAATAAGCATGCAGCATGTTTAAGGTACTCTGCAGTCCTTGCAGCTTTTTAAGCAGACTCCTCTCTCTCTCTCTCTCTCTCTCTCTCTCTCTCTCTCTCTCTCTCTCTCTCTCTCTCTCTTTCTCTCTCTCTCTCCCTCTCTTTCTCTCTCCCTCTCTCTTCCTCCTCCCTCACAAGATCTTACAAGCCACCCACCCAGTTTGTATCAAAGTCTCTGATAGCCATGGATCCAACAGGTGTTTTCGACCTTCTTCATTTTCTGACATCAACAGGTATATTTCAAATTAGAACTCAGCTTACAAGACTACCCAAGCAGAAATATGTTTTCTTAATGGCATTTTTTATTACCTGTGCATAACCATCTGTTGTACATCAGAAAATACCCTAATAATAAACTGTCAATAGTTCAAATTTTGTTACATCAAAAATAGAGAAATCAGGTAAGCATTCAAGATATGATAAGGGGTAAATCCATTTGTCTTCTCAATGACACCATATGGGGGAATCACTACCTTTCCTGAGTTAACCATGTGGAGAGTCATGTTGCTCTTTCTTTTAATCTAGAAACTGTCAGTTTACCTGCAATGTACTCTTCATTTAATTTCCTTTGCTTTGGTGTGGATATTCACTTCTGCAGCTGGGCACTCAGAGGAAAATCCTTTTTTCTCAGAAGACAGACATAAATGTAGGTTTGTGTTTACTATGGCCTTGATCACATTAAATATCATTTACCAACCAGTAAAGTCAACATTTGATATTAAAGGAGTGTTTTAGGAAGTTACCCTGAATAGCCAGTAGAGGTCTCTGCTGTTCTATGTAAATGTCCCTTTGGGGCAAAGCAAATGAAACAGAACAGAAAGCTTTAAGAAGTACAAAAGTCCAACTGCAGTGTGGGCCCCAAGAGTATATTAGAAAAGCAAAATGTATCCTTTTACATTTGGTAGGAAGAGAAAAACAGAAGTAAAGGGATTCATGCCAGATTTAGGGGTGAGTAGCAGGGTCTGATAATGGATGTGCCCAGAAAGCAAGGTGGGATGTGGAGGCAAATGTAACTGCATTTCACCAGACAACTTAAGTTAGGTTCACAGTGAGGAGCATACTTAGCTGAGGGAAGGCCAGAGGGGCATGCATCAGGGCAACAAGGAATCAGAGTAACAAGCAACGTAAAATCAACCAAAGAGTCAGCTATGGGAATGCCTGGTACCAGGTTTGTAGATCTCTAGCTACCGGGATGGGGTTCAGCTCCTATAATTTTGTCCCAAGGAATAAAACACACAGAGAAACAAAGTGAAAGGAACTAAGGTATTAAGATTCTTCAAGACAGGACTTAGTCAAGTAGGAACAAATAGAGGGCTCGAATACTGCACTTGTTCTGTAGAGGTTAGGATGTTGTTACAGAAAGAAAAGCAGAAGATCAATTGCTAAAATTGGGTATAAAGATCAGAGCCACACTGGTAAGTGGTAAGACTGAGTAGCAGCTGACCCAGCTGAGTGAAGTATGCCTGGAAATTCCCTCTGCGTGGGACTAAGGGTGAATTCAGAGCATGTGGGAAACCTAAACCTGCAAAGGTGTGTAGCGTTGTCCCAGGTATGTAAGGTTAGGTCTCTAGGCAGACTATTACTAACCAAATTTATATCTGATTTCAATGGTCCTTCTATGATTTTTCTTCAGTCTTAACTGTGGACTGAAATAATCCACGAGATATTTGAGTTTAACACCTGTGAAAAGGAGAGGAGGAGTCAAGATTGGCCAAAGGGAGAAGCTGAACTAAGATGCAGACTCCATAAAGTCTTGACTAACCCAGTGGGCTGGGGGGAGGAGGAGGTTCTGGGAAGAGTAGCATCTATTAGAGTTGTCACACAGCAGGCCCTATCTCCCCACCCCCCAACTCAGTCACCAAATGCAGGTGGCCCAGTAAGGGCATTGCCCTAAGAGATCTATTTAACAGAAAACTACAAGCCATTCTTTAAAGGGCATCATTGTTTAAGAAGATAGGACAAGACTGAAAAGGGATTAACCACTTGTGGATAAAATGAAAGTTCCTGTGGCCAGGATTCTCACCTGGCCCTGTTTGACTAGCTCACTGCACACCTGTGGGCAATATATTGTTACTGACTCTATATAAAGAGCTTTGCTCAGTGCTCTGGGCAACATGGTGGCATGGCTGCAAGGCTGCAGGAGAGCAGAGCAGAGCATGGAGGGGTGGTAGCGCTGAGGACAGAGGCCCAGAGGATGGCTGTGCGGGCAGAGGAGCCCAGAGGTAGAGACTGGCTTGCTGCCTGCAGACTTGCTCTGAGTGAATGGGATTTTAATGACTGACCTGCCACCGTGGAAATAAAGTTGGGTGTAACCCTTTCACCCCAAGAACTTTCTACAGCCATTTCTTTGGACACATTGGATCTATAGTGAACTTGCCCAGGGCTGAAACCCATTGGCAAGACAATTGGTGATGTTGGCAGGGTTCATTGTTGACCAAAGTAAAAGAACAGGTTGCCCTTATGGAAGGAGTGTTTCAGCAGGCTGCACCAATGGACAGTGTCCCCCTGTGGGCATGTGGTGCTGTGAAGGGAAGACTGGGGTCCACCCCAAGAGAAGGAAAATTTGCTGCTGACTGAAATGGCATCACTACGAAGGGCTGTGGCAATAGTAAAGGATGTCATGGTGACCTGAAAGGAAGCAGCATGAAAAGGAGCAGAGGCCCGAAGAGCAGCAGCACGAGAGCACAGGCTGCCAGGTGCTGTAGTACAATAGAGGAATGTGGTGGAGCCGTCAGCCCCAGAAATGGAGGAGCAGAGGTCTGATGAACAGGTGGGGGTGGAGGCCCCAGCCTCGGTTGAGACCCCACCTGTTGAAAGCTGATGGAAAGCCAGAAGGACTCAGCAACCGCGGGCTCTTTCAGGAGAGGGTCAGCCCCCTGCCCAGGTTGTGGAGCACTCCATGCTCTGCTTCTGCCCTCAGGCTCAAGCACAAAAGGAGATGCAGTCTGCTTTTCGAAGGAAGAGTTTGGAGAGCCCCGTGGAGGTCACAAGGACCCAGATGTGGGTTGGTTTGAAAAGGCAGGAGCAGATGGAAAGAAATTGGACTGGAGCTGTGGCAGCGATTGGTACTGGAGCAGTGGTTCTAGCTGCTGAGGATGAAGCAGAAGGAAGAGATAAAGCAACAAGACCGGCCTGTGTGTCTGCAAGGCTTTTCGCTGGAGAGGCTGGAGAAGGTGGGTATTATAATGCCCACCCTTGGTCCTTTTGGTTAACTCGTTTGAGTAGAACTGGTTTGAATACAGCCAGGATGACCACTTGGTGGCAATGGATCTCCTCAGGCTTGAGGGTTATCATAGTTTGTTAGAACTGGTTTGAATATGAATGGATCTCCTCACATTTGAAGGTTATTATAATTTGTTGTAATTTTTATTTGTATATTGTTGTAGCCTGTGTTGTTATTATGGAATTTAGTTACGATGTTCCAACTTTCTTGCATAGGGACCATTGCAGAGGATTGAGGGCACATAGATTGAGAGGAGAGAATCCTGGAGGGGTGGAGTGTGGATAAAATGAGAGTTCCTGTGGCCAGGATTCTCACCCGGCCCTGGCTGACTAGCTCACTGCACAGGTGTGGGCAATACGTCATTATTGATTCTATATAAAGAGCTCCACCCAGTGCTCTGGGTGACACAGTGGTGCAGCTGCAGGAAAGCAGAGCAGAGGCTGGAGTGGTGGTGGCACCAAGGACAGAGGCCCAGAGGCAGAGACCAGCTTGCTGCATGCAGACTCACTCTGAGTGAACAGGCTTTCCGTGATTGACCTGCCACCATGGAAATAAAGTTGGGTATAACCCTTTCACCCCAAGAACATTCTACTTTCATTTCTTTGGTCACATTGAATCCATAGTGAACTTGCCTGGGGCTGAAACCCATTGGCAAGACACCACTGCAAGTAGACTAGTGAGTGAACATTGAGAGTCTCGGTGAAGGCAATTTTTCTAGATTAACAAAGTCCAAATCAGGCTAAAACAGGTTGTAGAAATACAGTGGAGATTTCAGGAAAGAAGATTTGTTAACATTAGGATACAGTCCTTTTGGCTCTCAAGGGTTTGTTAGAGTGTGTGAGTGTTTTCTGATTCTCAGTGGGCCAGCTTCAGAGACTCTGGCATCTGTTTATAACGTTTCCAAGTGTCCTAGTGGAGTGCTCAGTAGTCAATTCCTTTGGAAATTTGTTAATGTCTTTATTGGTGGAGTGGTGGGTAGGAGTCACTGGAGAACAAATGGGCAGACAGGAAAAATTATCTGTGTGGTTTCTAACTACATGAAGCCTCAGTTGGCAACCTCCTCAATAAAACAAAACTCATTAATTTCTTCCCTTTTGAACTGTTCCAACTTCCCTCACCTTGAGCCACCCTCCGAGGGACTCACCACTAGTGAATTAGAAGTGGAAGTTTTTAACCAGCTTTGGTAAAAGTGGTCAGAGATCTTTGGTCTCTGATCAGGATGCAATGCCAGAGAAGAAGCCTAGGGTTACATATTCTTAGCATTATACTTTGAAACTTTGATTCTATTTCCTCAATGACTCATTGCTATCTGTGGGCTTTAGACTGTATATAATTACAAAATACCCCAAGGTGGACTGTTCACTGGGCAGGAAGACATGACAGAAAGAATCTGAGATACTCATTTTAGCTTTACATCATCAACGTGCAGCTCTGCTTGTTGTGAGGTCACCTGATGCCCTCAGTCCTCATCTGTCACCTGGTTGGTTTGGAATAGTTCTGTAAAACTCCCTGCAGACGTTATAATTAAGGTTTTTGAAGAAACCAATTTCACAATCTCACTGCAAGTTAGTTAGGATTGTGTGAATCTGATCCTCTACAGCCAGTGTCATATACGTACGCACAACATTCCAAATCCCAAGTAACCAGCTTAAAAATAAAAAATAAAAATAAACTTACCTAGTAGAGCTTGCTCATATTCTCATCTTTGGAAAACCTTAATTAAACTTGTGAGCATTTTATCCACAAGATGTCACTGTCTGCCACCATTTGTTTTATAATCAGTCCACTTGCTTACCTTTCCCCCAGGGCTTTACTGTATACCTCATGTTAAATAGTCAGGAGCATCTAGAACTATTTGTGATAATGTCTGTGTTCAGTAAAATCCTGTGTATAATTAGATTTCAAAGGTAAATGTACATATGGTAGTCTGTTCTAAAAAAATCTACTGAGTTTTAACATAAAATGTTTCTGATACATGATTTTATGAAAGAATCATAAGAAAAGGTCATATCAAACCAAGAAGATTCTTTAAGAAGCTGAAAATAATTTTTATTTTTCAGAACACATTGTCTTCAAGGAAATTTAGAATGCATGTTTGCTATGTCTGGTGGGATCGATCTAAAATGACAAGGTTTTGGCTAAGTGAAGAGTATTTTGCTATACAGTTTAGTATCATATGGGCTGATACAAAGGCACCTGGAATTTCCATCTATTTATATAAGACTGACCAATAAATATAAATATATGTTAACCTATTTCCCTCTCTATATGGTGCTGCAGTCTTGACTCATCCCTGGACCTTTATGCAGTGCCTTGCACCTTTGTTTACAAGGCTCTTCTTATCATTTATGCCTCATTAGCAATAGCAGAGCTAAACTGCACTGCCTCTTCTAGTTTGGAAACTTGTATTACAATGGTGCAACTTCAGTGGAATTTTTCATGTTGCCATGCCCACAGGGAGACCTGTGAGCACTGAGTGTGGTAGCTGACACAGTAAACTATTTCACTGTGCCATGTGGTATCTGTAAAGTTCCTTGGCCTAGACCTTGAGGCTCTTGTTAGGGAAAGGATCTTGCTTTTAATTGCCTAGATAAACTCAGATCACAATTATCAATATAATCTGACTCCTAGAAAAAGATTCAGCACATTATATCTACAGTTGCTAACTAGTATGATCAGATTCTACGAAATGTGTTCTAATCCTATGTGGAGAATCAGCATCTCACACATAGCAATCAAATTAAAAATCTATTTTCAAATAAACAAGCAGCATTTGGGGAGGCCACAGGGTGTCAGACTGCACTCCCAATGAGTTAAATTAGTTGAAAGTCAGAGTTATTTACCTCATATTTCCCTGGGTTTGAAGCTATGACAGGTAAATAATTTCTATACTCTATTATCTTCTGGAGGGCTTTTCATTTCATCTGAGTCTCGTCCTATTTCTCAATGAAAACAGATAAATTGAAACAGAACATAAATTTTGTTTTCTTGTTGGATATGCCCACATACTTTCTCACTTGCTTATAGATGACTTTTCTATTAATAATAATCTCTACATTGAAGAAAATGAGTAAAACAGCCTCTTATCACCCTCCACGTGTGAAACTGATTATTTGGCTATTGCTTGTCAACGCTAGGGCCACTGTAAAGAGAACTGAATTTCTCCACTGTTTTCAAGTTCTTTCTGTTGTTTGTACTCGTTCAGTCTCACTGATTCTGTGTCCAGTAATAATCTGGCTTCACCAAACACTAGGAAGTCTGACCAAAGCAGTGACAGTGGGGAATGTGGTAAACAAGAGTTGACCTGGTGTCAGCAATTCTGGGCTCTCAGACTTTGAGGAACTCATATCTTCTCTCTTGGCCTCAATTCCAAATTTTACAAAATTAAAATAATTTCAATAATCGAACTCACAGAAGTTTCATCAGGATGGTAGAATAGTGTTTTATTGTTGCTCGATGGCAGCCAGCATCAAAGAGTTGTGTTAAAATTTTTGAAACAGCAATTTCTTCCATCAGCTATATTCCCAAATCCAGCCCAGAAAAGCTTTATAAAGCTTTATCCACTGACCGTAGCCTTTACGAACAGGATGATTTTGCTACTCAGCTGGGTATAGAGATGAAAACTGCATGAAAAGCTGGAAGTAATCCATTTGCTAGGGCCAACTCATTCAACCAGATAGAAAGTTGGGCATCAGCGCAGTACCCTGGAGCATGAGCTTGGCATGCAGCTTGTTGCCTCACTGGCCTGGAGTCACCTTTCAACCTGCTTCAGCATGCACTGGCTTTATTGTGTCATTTTTCCTCCCCATGGGCAATCAGAACATCTTTGGTCAAATTTTCTGCCAAGCTAACAGTAGCCACAAATGTTTTGTATCTGGCTACTACTGATGTCCACCTTTGGTGCTGTGTAGGATTTGTACTGGGGCAGCTGGGTGTGTGCTAAGGGCCATCGTGGTCCCCAGCATCAGTCTGAGAACAGGTAATATCTGTGGCAGATACTGAAATCCCTTGCTCACATATCCTTAAAAATTCAGACACCAACAAGCAACTTCTGCATTTATGTTTCCCAGGAAGCTGAGGGCATAGTGTTAACACTGACTTTCAGATCTCACTTCTTCTCATATCTAATCTTGCTTCAAAAATTAGAACAAAATGAATATTGCTTTACTGTATTGTTGAGACAGATTTAACTGTAAAGCGATTATCAGCTAGGCAAATCTCATCAATTGATATGGAGAAAAATAGGTATATAGTGACCTTTTCTACATGGCCAATGGAGCAGTCAAGACCCCTTTACGTGGTAAACCTAACTTCTCCTTAAGTACCACAGATCCCATTTACTTCTGTATCCCTGTCAACCTGTCAATTACTGGTTTGCCTAGTAATTGAAACTGAGATCACTGCCGATGGATTTGCAGAATATATAGTTTTTGGATGGCCAGATATGTGTCCATAATTCAAGATAATGTGAAAAGAGGTGAAGATGGGTGTTGTAAATATTGCTGCCCATCATTAATAATCCAAAAGGTATACTCTAAAAAAGATTACTTAAAAGAGCATGAAGAGGCATTTTAATTATGTTAGTAAATATTAATAAACCCTGTGTAGAGTATAAATATAACTTTGCAATATGACTATTATAACTATTTTAGTATATTTCAGCAAAACTTTTGATTGAAGAGATATATTTTAATTGTTCAAGATTGCTGCCAGAGACAATACTTTTCTTGTACTTGTATCCCATTATGTTAACATGTGCTTTATGACCAGACTGGGATTAATTTATTGATTTGTATTCACAGTACCAATTTTAATTCATCACATGTACTTCTTCATTTGTTAGGCTAATGATCCACAAACTAAAAAAAAAAACTAAAAGAAAAAAATCTGTTTGGCTGCGGTACCAAGTATCGGAGAAAGAATCACCCACCCCATTATAATTGTTGGAGGCAATGTTTACTCACCTGTTTGGAGGGCAGGTCTGTAGGAGCCCAGCGTTCTGTGCTTCCCTGTGTCTGCTCACCAGGGGCAGATTCTGCCTATGCTATTTTTATTTGTCTCATGAGCTAAAGAAAACCTGCTGAATTAATTTACTTGGATAAAGGAGCCCAGTGATAAAACAGGCAAATGTTTCATGTCATTGAGAACTCAAACCAAAACCTTTATTTCAAAAATATTCAAGTCTTTAGAAAGAACAGCCTTTTTATATCTGAAATGTGCTCACTCCCTCTCTTGCTTTCTCTCTCTCTCTCTCTCTCTCTCTCTCTCTCTCTATATATATATATATATATATATATATATACACACACATATATTCAAACATTAAATAATTCTCTGGCAATCATCTAGTATATATCATTTAAATACAAATCAAGCATCCTTTAAAATTATAACCTTGGGTTTGCAAAAAGTAGTCATCAACCTGCAAGCTTATCTCTAGTCACCATCTCAGGGTAGTTTTTATCATGTTACAATGATCTTTCATCAATGCTCTGTGCTTAAATTTCCATCTTTTTTTATGTGGGGACAGAGTCTTACTCATATAGGATTGTAGGAGTTAGACTTTTAACAGATGCAATGGGAATAAACTTTGGCCAATAAACAGTGAACAGTGACTTAAGGCATCAAGTTGGAATTAAATTCATGGTACTGTAAAATAGTAACCTCATTGAGGATCAAAGTCATGCTTTTTTATCCAGTGCTTCTTTGTGACAAACACATTATGTCAGCTCCACTAGCTCATTTGTCTGCCGCAGTTGCACTTTATCAGGCTGGAGTAAAAAGAATTGATGTGTCTGGATAGATAAAGTAAATGGAAACTCAGGCCTCATTCCAATATGCTGTACTTTGATATATTTTGCAAACCTGAGAGCAGCTGGTGTAACACTAGTTACTGTTTGTATTTAAATATTGTACATTAGAAGACCTTTGAAAAGGTGTTTTATAATGTTCCATTTTTTTTCCTTTTTAGCACCTATTGGCTTTCAGATTGTTCTTTTTTCTTTCATTCTCTTATTGTGCTCACAAATATGTTCGGAGCCTGCTCTTTCAGAAACTTTTGTCTCATTACCAAGTCAGATAAAATAAGATTCTTTACAGAGTGCTAATGGAAATACAATTTTATAAACTGTCATAGTTACTTGCCATTATCATGTGCCCTCATCCCGTACAGTATTAGATTGGAGTTGTCATGTATCCATCAGATCTATTTTCCAGAATCTCCTGTTTTCAAATGTCTGTTTTTCTGTATGAGCTCCAAAGTGATAACAAATTTAGCACAATAAATGTGTCTTCTTTAACTTTAGGTCAAGTCAATACAAAGGCATTTTATATGTTTGTATAAAGTTACATTTTGACATGTTACTTACATCAAAATAAAAATCTTTAATACTTTAATATGCACAGTAATGAAAGCAAAAAAATACCTACCAAAAATTACAAATAATATAACCATAATTCATCTCAAATTATTAGACACAAGCAAGTGTAAAAATGTAGATATTGACAGTGAAATTGCTGGTGTTCCATAGCTTTGGGCTGCAGACAGGTTTAAGATCTAGTTCAAGGTGCAATGGGGAAAAGAATAATTTTTGATAATGAATAATTTTCTGAAAATTAATCATTCCTAATCTTGTCCTTTCTTTCCTTTTAAATATCTTACACAGTCAAATGAAAATGAATTATTGAAAATGGTACTCAGGTAAGTGAAACCCAGAATATTTCTGTTTCATTGTTTGTATGCTTTAGGTAGTGTATTGTTGGGATTTTGTTTTGATTTATCTCAACAAATACAACTGCCCTTTCATTCTGTATTCTGCCACACATAGGTAAAATCTTGATTTAGAGTTATAGGACAAGAGAATAATCATGAAACCTTTTAATTAAGCTGAACTGGTACCAGATATTATGTACATTAAACACATTAGTAGAAAGAGATGGGGGGAGGCTGTTGAGACAGGGAGGTGTCAGGAATGAGTGGCTAACGGGAGCCACAGATCTTTCCTTTACCAATACATTTAAGGAGGAACTAAATCAGCTACTGATAACTGCTGATTATGGGCTCTCTCAAGCTGTCTTTATGAAGAACAGGAAGACAAGATGAGCAGCCCTTATCCCTGAAGAGGAACTTGATCCTGATGGAAACGTCCTAATGGAAAATGTGGCGTTGGATGAGCATCCGTGATGAAGCAGCAGCTCGGCCATGCCACAGGTCCCTCCGTGTCACCTGTGTGCTTTCTAACTCAGATCGTTCAGACAGAATTTTACATATGAAAAACATGCAGTGATATTTAAGGGCCAAAATACAGTTCTACATTTCTATTGATTCCTCAAACATACATCAATTAACATTTGTGTTTAGAACCCACCAAGCTTCTTGAAAGTATAAATGAGAAAGGGAAGGTATATTCATCACTCTCCTCTCAAATATGCATGGCTATACTTTTGATTTTTATAGGGGCTATGACTGCTAGGCAGTTTTAAACCAAAGGAAAAAACAGGGTGAAAGAAAAAGCAAAGTGGTGTGTAAAGTCTATCCACATGATAATAGATACATGTAAAGACTGCACTTTAACATCAGCCATTTCAAACATGGATGCTAAATTTTACAACTGTAAATAAATTTTTTTCGGTAATAAGAAAATGTGCAAATGGAGTATTTTTAAAAGTTTTACTTCTAAAAACTCTTATTGACAGATGACTGTTGGCATGCAGGATATATAATGAACATTTAGGATACACTGGCAATGACATAAGTATCATTGTGACTAATGTATATATATACATATATGTGTGTGTGTGTGTGTGTGTGTATGCTTTTATATTCAAACTTATCAAGATTCTAATCCTAGCAGCCAAGTAATTTCTTTGTTTGGGAATTATTTGAAGAATGTCTCAATTTTTGGATGTTTGTTTATATGAAAAGTAACAATGAAAAAAGAATCAAAATAAAAAGGAATGTATTTGAGTGCTATAAAGACCATGAGCATTTCGTGTTAATGAAGCTCCAGTAAAGGTGAGCTTATGAAGGTGTAATATATAAAATTTGTTCAGAAACAGAGGAAAGGATGAAAAAGAAAAAAAAATCAGGGAAGAAAGGGAAAGGCATATGAGAGGGGTGTTATTTAGGATGTGTGCAATGTAGACACCATGTGGTTTTGCTTTCAGCAGTTCAAAATGTCATTCCATTGTTCAGTGTGTTCAAAATGCCATATACGCTGCATGGTTTGTGCAGTGACATTTTCTCAGTTATATCAGCAGGGAAGAAACGGTAGAGTGTCATGGGCCCTACAGGGTGTGATCCTATGGAATGAAAGTGCATACGTTCAGTGATGTCACTGAAACCCTATCTCAAGCAAACGATGTCAGCCAGTCCATCTTCTAAATGCCTCCCTTGATACGGTGGTGTTGAAGTGAGAAATCCTCCCACTTCCTTCTGCAATTGGCCAGAGCCAATTCCTGTGCAAGCAAGTAGGTTAAGCAATTGTGCATTTGCCAAGTCTAACATGTATAACCCAGAAAGTTCAGAAAGGGCATAATGCCCTGAGTCCTCACTCAGTGTGAATGCCACCGATGACTGCATGTTACAGTCTGAAAATTCTGAACTGAGAGTTGTGAGCATGGAGTCCTGGTGTGAACCCTCCCTCTGAGGTGCTGAGGGACTTTGGGCATGGAATGAAAGTGCATACGTTCAGTGATGTCACTGAAACCCTATCTCAAGCAATGGATGTCAGCCAGTCCATCTTCTGCAATCGGCCAGAGCCAGAGCCAATTCCTGTGCAAACAAATAGGATAAGCAATTGTGCAGTGACATCTAAATATTTTAGAATATTTAGAATAAAATATTCTAAAAACCAATCAATGAATTAAAAAATACAGTGAAATAAGTGTAACTATTACATTGATATGACTGATTTCTTCATGTAGCTCAACACTGACTTTGAAAGCAATTCAAGAAAAATATCCTAAAAATGTTTTGAGCAATGGAGCATTATTAGAATAACTGTTATTTTTTATGCATTTTTATATTTATAAGTTTATAATTAGTTTTGATTTGCTCATTAACTGGATGAAGACATGTACTTTGAAGGAAACTCAGTTATGTGAGTGATTTCTGGTAGGTTCTTTGAATTGAATTTAACCTCTGGGAGTCCCTGCTTCTTTACTTGTAAAGTGAGAATGAGCTTGACAGACAGTTTCGGTTCTAAAGTTTTATGAGACCTGAGGAAGAGGCATCTTAATCTTTCTGTCATGGAACCTAATTTCTAGCAAAAAAACAATTGGGAATTCCAAAATGTATTACTAGTGATGAGAAATAATAAGGGTGATTTATCTACCTTAGTGATATAAAGATTTCAGACAGCTCTTTGAAATGGAAATCCTCAGAGTTTGAAAGAGCTGTTTTTTGTAGCTTCCCTGAACATAAATGTTGCATTTTTTTGTCATATTAAGTTTCTTACGAGTCCCATAAGGTGACAAAAGCTTGTCCTATCTTACAGATGAGAGACCTGATGCTCAAAAAATTGATGTCTAATTGGTGCCAAAACCTGAACAGTCTTTGGAACCAACAAGCTCTTGTGATTTCTGCTTTGTTACAGCTGCTGGGAAGGCAAGTGCTTATGATATGTCAGGTACTATGTCACATCATCATTTAATCCTTATTCTAAATCAAAAGCAAATTGTTCTCATCAATATATTGGAGGGGTTAAGTTAGAGGATGACAAACTACAGCCTATAGCCAAAATCACCCCACTGCCTGTTTTTGTAAATAAAGCTTTATTGGAACATTACCATGTGCATTCACTAACATATTGTCTCTACTTTCAAGCTACAATGGGTGAATTGAATAACTGTGACAGAGACAGGCTGGCTCAGAAAACATGAAGTATTTAGCAACTGGACCTATACAGAAAAAGATGTTTGATCATTGAGTTAACTGAATTCTTTGGGAACAAAAGAAATCATGTCTTTCAGGAGAAAAGGCACCATATTGGTAGCGTTAATTCCAACTTCTTCAAAAGAGGAAAACCAATCAATGAATTAAAAAATGCAGTGAACTAAGAAGTGTAGCTATTACATTGATATGACTGATTTCTTCATGTAGTTCAACATGCAGACTTTGAAAGCAATTCAAGAAAAATATTCTAAAAATATTTTGAGCAATGGCAGCATTATTGGAATAACTGAATGTTAGTTTTTATGTATTTTTATATTTATAAGTTTATAATAAGTTTTTATTTGGTTATTAACTGGATGAAAACATGTACTTTGAAGGAAAATTTAGTTATGTGTGTGATTTCTGGTAGGTTCTTTATTTTTAAAGGCATATTATTTCCAGGCTTCTTTTATTGCAATCATTCCTGGTAGGATCAGGTAGGCTAAAATGTGACATGAGAGCATAAATACACATGTAAGGTATTGAAATTCTTTTTCTCTCTGAAAACTGTCTCATTCTATCCTGACACATTTCTCATTGCATTTGGGAAAGCAGGAGGGAAAAGGTGAACCAGCTCGAAACACAGCTGTTAGAAGTGTATGCCTTTCTGTCGACCCCCTCTGACTGCCATTGTGTTCTAAATCCACTTTCTCTGTCCTGAATTATGTTCCTCTTGCTTTCTGGCACCCAGCACTCTCCATTATGTAATGGTACCTTGATCTGCTTTACATGCCTTAGACTTATTCCCTTCAAACTCATGATACCAAAACTTACGAGGATTGTTTAATGCTCACAGGGGGCTGTGACCACCCAGCTGTCAGAAGGCCTGCTATCTGACTTTTCCATTTGCAGCTTCCAAACGTGCTGGCTTAGCTATGTGGTGCCTCCTACATTCTAGGCACCATTCTAAGGGCCTCACATATATTAGTTCATTTATTCTTGTGATCACTTATGCGTAGTTACCATTATTGTTTCATTTTGCTGATGAGGTGGCTGAGCACAGACCTATCACCCCGTCAGCAACTGGTGGCCGGGTAGGGTCTGAACTCTGGCATTCTGGCTCCAGGGCCCATGTGTGCTCTTCTCCATCACCATGCAACACTGCTTCTCTTCCTGCACCTACCCTAACATATTGAACCCATACAACTGCCCTGTGAAGATGCAAGAAGGTTTATTATTACCTGACCTTCAGGGGGCTGAGGCCATCTGACCTGTGCCATGTCTAGAAAGTGGCAGGTCCAGAAGAGAAGCCAAAACACTTCTTTTCTAAAAATGTGTTCTTATTCCACAAAACCATTACTTCCTTCTAGGAAACAATGAAACACATTCTACTCTAGATGATAATGCTTCATAAATTGTTAATGTTTTTTGAAATAATGATATTCTGTTAAGTGATAACTGGGGAAAAAAACAGCTCACAGGAGTAAATCTCAGAGTCACATTGGGAACCATGTCAGACTGGCAGGTACAAAGTTTTTGGCAAAAGAGATCAGGGATGTATCAAAACAAAGTAGAAGGGGTATGGGCTTCCTCAGGCAACTTAGAGAATAGCTGTCGATAATTCTACCAGTCTCACCTGAGGCACCTCCAGTATTTGTAGCAGTCACCTATTTAGCATCCTGAAAGGGTACTGACATCCGTCTGCTCAGCTCAATGCCCAGACTGGGGGACAGTAATTAACTGAAGAAGGTCACTAAGTCATTGAAGAACTGAATTGCTTAAAAGATGCCAGCAGTGAATTCAGGCTGACATCTACAAAAGCTGTCTGTGACTAATCAAAGACATTATCAGCGGCTTGCTATCATGATTTAGCGATGTCGGCCTTGTATTGAGACCTAAATGATGTAATAATTATGTCTAGCAATGAAATCTAAGGGCAACTGGTGAGATTGAGAATAAGAGGAAGAAATCTTATTCTTTTTCCGCCTCTAACTTTTTAAATAGACATAGTTCGTTTGAAGCCCCAAATAGATTCAGAACAAATGAGAATATGGTAAATGCAATTTTCCTTTTCAGTCAAAACGAACTAAAAAGAGAACAGAATATGGATGGCAAACCTTGTTCGGCTGTGTATAAATTTTTGACCTCCATGTTTGAAACAGGTGGTTAACTCAGAGTTTTACAATCCCAGCAAAACTGATCGCCCTGAATAGTCCACTGTTGATGCAGACCAAAGTTTCCATGATAAAAGGCTGGACGGCCCACCAAGCTAGATGGTGCCGTAAAACCTTTCAAGGTAACAGATGGGACAAAGCATACTGTATTGTGATCTGATATAGTTTGGTCTCTTTTTTTCTTGAGGAAAGAAAAGTCAAATTTATAGTTTCAAGCAAGATATATATTTCTGGCAGACTCAGTCATGTATGAAAAAAGTCAGTGGAGAAATCACCTGCAAGAGCCATTTCAAAGAATATCAGTACCCTCCTGGCTCGCATTATGACTGCGCACCCACGAAGAGATCTCCACCAAGTGATTGACTGCCATGGCCCATAGCACTAGTATCCTGACTGTTTAGAAGAGAAATAATTCTTCTCTCCAACTACCATCAATTATGCATACCTAAATGAAATTTTTTTTCAAACTATTCTGCTTCCCAAAATAAGAATGATATCCTGATTTAGCATACACATTCACATAAAAACATGTCTCATAAAACAAAGCTTCCATTTTCTCTGGGTGATAGAGTGATATTTTTCACCTCTGTTCTATTTTATTCTAGTTTGTTGTCTTTCATTTGAAAACAACTCATTTTTCACCTACAAAATTGATTTAACCACTTGATTATGATTTTCAGTCACAGTTTGAAAAACAGCAAATGGAGGTATCAAGTCTGTGAGAACATTTTCAGCTATAGAAATTGGGGGTTACAAATACCAATGTAAAAAAACAAGTTTGTCTTTTAAAATAGTAAAGCTTAGTTGAGATACCTTGGAGTACCAAATTCTGTTCTCGTCAAGTCCATTTCAAGAGATGTTTTTAAGTGAGCTAATTATTTTATGATAAAGTATGATGTTAGTGATGTAAAGAAATAAAATATTGGTCTAGAAAGTGTTAGGTCATTTAAGTATTACAAATACCAGAGAAACTTCCTTAATATTTAGATCCTGAGAAAGTGTTCTTCAAAAATATCAGTTGGTCTTATCATAATGGAAATGCTGGATTCAAAACATAGGGAAAAAAAAAGGAAGGAAGAAAGGAAAGATCAACTGCCAGTATTTGCTGTTAATGTACAAAAGGCTTTTTTTTTCCCAATTTCTGCAAAATCTGCCTCTTTCAAGAGTTCTGATATAAAACCAATTTAACAATACTAATCTAGAAGTTGCTAAGTTAGTTTCATATTTTTCGTTCATACTAGAACTTTCTACAATGAAAAATCACTATGGACTATGATTTGTACATGATAGCACAGTAAGGGATTTGTATTTGTATTGATCTACTTGGAAGACTGCCCTACACAGAGGATGTCTTCTCAGAGCCAGGATCTGTTTTATTTTTCTCAGAGCCAGGACCTGTTTTATTTTTTGTTGTATCAGCATTACTTAGCATGGGGCCTCTCACATAATAACTACCCAACAGGAGTGTGTTAAGTGAATAAATCTGTTCTGTTTATCATCTTACCATCACCTATATCCTAAAAAATAACTGGACAGAAAACTCCTGAGTTGTTTCTCAGTAGGATGATAAACCATAGCCCTCCCAACACAACCAATTCAGTTACTTGGTCGAGTTCATTATAAAGTTAAAAACTAAAAATATAAATAAACCCTGAGCATCTTGTTTTCTCACATAATGCTCAGTTCCGTCTGTAAGACTTCTCTGGAAAACCTTCGCAACTACCTTTTTTAATTTAAACACTCACTGAGAAAGTGCTGAACTGCAGAGTTCTGTCACCCCATACAGTGATCATCAGAAAGGATTTCAAGAATAAAACTCATCTGGTATATCCAGTGGCCCTTCATTCATGGTCATCCACATAATGGAACCATGTAATTAGTTACCACAGATGATATAGTTACATCCATTATAGCTGGGTATTTTTGTAAAGGTTAACACACTTCCAGAGTACTGTTGTTCTTGAATGTGTTGTCCTTCTATTTCCATCTCAACATCTTTGAATATGCCATCTTGTTAACCAGTCATAAACTTCCTCTTGACACCTGAACTTGATTTGTTGACATTCTATCTATTCTGCATGTCCAGCTCATCTGTTACATCTTCAGAGAAGACTCTCATGGATTTCTCAGTTGCGTGAGGCATCTCATCCTCCTTTTTTGTACTGAAGGCATTGATAATTTTCTCCCATATATTACTGTGGCTTTCTGTGTACAATACTTATTTTCCCTCCTAAGGTCTAAGGCTTTCTGACTTAAGGACCATCATATGATACCTTCCAGGTTTTACTCCAGTAGGATCCAGCAGTGTTTTGCACACAGTAGATTTCCAACTATCAAACATCGACACATTCATTCAGCAATGTTTTATTGAATGCTCAACACTCTTGGCAATGTGAATATCACCAAACTGAGACTATCATTGGAAACAGGACAGATAAGGTCTCTTCCCCTTAAACACTTGCTTTTGTACATGAATGTTTAAATAAAAATATATGAATTAACTAATTAATTAATTATGGGACTTAACAGTTTCCTTTGTTTATGGATTGCTACTAACCTAGATTCAAATACTGGACCTACCATAAATCCACTTAGTGTGCAGAAACTTTAACGATAATAGTTATCTTACAAATATTATTTGGAAAACTAACAAGCATATAATTTGCTGGTACATATTTGTCATTCATCAAGTGTGGATTTGCTTCTGATTCCAGGGGTAAGGAATGGTCTTTTTTTTGTTTAGGTCCCATAGAAAGGAATGACTTGATTGTTAGTTCTGTGAACTACAAATATATCAAATATATTTAGAATACTAATTTGTATAAATCAGATTAAGGGATATTTATAAAAATTTACTGACTCAACGAAAAATATATTATATTTTTCATTTTTTAGTGTAAATTCCTAGATGTGTTGTTTCAACATTTGTTACTTTTATTTTTAAAAATTAGGTTAACCCTGATAAGTAAAATTAAGTTGAGCAGTTTCTTACTCTGAATGATCTGTTAGCAATAATGAAACAGCACTCCAGGTATTTAAAGTTTAATTAAATGTATGATGTATAACTACTGAAAAATTTTAATGGAGCCAACATCCTATTCTTCCATAATTTTTCTCCTTTAATACTTACAAAGCATCTATAGTGAATACCTTCAGTTTTATTCTAATATTGGCAAAAGGAATACAATACATATCTGATTTTTTTTCTCTCCAACACCTCTGCCCTGGGTAGCATCAGTCCCATTTCCAAGGAGAAGGTACTCTTCCATGATCCGCTCAGGGTCAGACTAGGAGAAACTGTCAGCTGCCTACCAAAATGCACAGCCCCTTTGTTCTGCGGAGGATGGCTTTTCTCCCAGATTACGCTTTCTGCCCTTCCTTGCAGTTAGCTGGGTATGCCTTGTAGTGCTCGCCAGTAGAACATGAGAGCAAGAGATGTGTGCCATTTCCAGCCCAGGGCCTTAGGACAGCATGCGGCTGGTAGATGACAGGTAGATGACAGCAGTGCACCATGGGTGAAGGGGCACAATATGCCATGTCACTTCCATTCAGTTTAAGAATTATTCACAGTACCTGCTGTGTGTCAAGTGGTGTTCTA
Organism: Manis pentadactyla; assembly: GCF_030020395.1. Taxonomy (NCBI): domain Eukaryota; kingdom Metazoa; phylum Chordata; class Mammalia; order Pholidota; family Manidae; genus Manis; species Manis pentadactyla. The sequence continues at coordinate 97,073,478 of NC_080021.1, read as the reverse complement.
GATGTTTGGAACATACCAACAGCAACAACAGAAAACAGATGACGATCCTTCCCTCTGTGTAGCTTTTATTCCAGTGTGGAAATACAGACAGTAAACACACAAGACAGTAAATTAGCAAGTGTGATAGAAAAGAAAAGTGTTATGGGAAGAAATAAAAGTAGAACCAAGTATGGGAAATGGAGTGTTGGAGGGGCTGGTGCTATTTATGCAAAGTCTTTTCTAACCAATCACAACAGATACAAATATTAAACCACTGATGCACACTTGCTGGAGATCAGCCCCACTTCTAGGACATATTAAATATATATATTTTTTCCTTTAAACATGGGAGGGGGTGGCAATTTGGGAGGATTAATTGACTGTGATCACAGAGCAGTCCTAGGGTTCTAAACCTCTACATACTATATGCTTGTCTTAGGTCAAATAGTTATTTCTGACTGCTTAAAAATACAGAAACAAATAAACAACATCTTATTTTGTATAGACTCCCCTTTAATGCAGTTATATAAACTTTCTGGATAATGGTTCTTCGGGGTACCCTTTGTCAGACTTCACTTCTTGAAAGAGACGCACACTATTCACTGTCAAAATGTTTGTGGGCAGATAGTCATTCTCTAGAAGCTGTAATTCCATCTCTGTCCTGAGCAAGCAGTATAGCTGACTGTCAGGATAAAGCCACGCTGCCATTATCAAAGACACCCGCAGATACCGTGATTTAGACACTGTGTGTTTATTTCTCATGCAAGTAACAGTTGTAAGGTAAAGAGTCCAGGCCAGGCAGCTGCTCAGCTCTTGGCCATCATTTAGGGACACAGACTTTTGTACTCCACACTCATAAATGTAACCACTGTTAAACTGATTTTTTTTTTAGGGTTAAGATTAGAGTTCCAGACAGCAAGTCTTTTCTGAATGATTAGAGCTATGCTCTCGTGACTGTTGGATGTTGCCAATATTACTCCTTTTAAGTCCCTACATAGTATGGTCAGGTCTCCCTTTTCAGCTTCCTTTCATGTCCCATTCCTCTCTCTGTGCACCGTGCCTCCCCCTCCTAAGGCTCTGTCCCTCATTCATACCTGCTTTCTCTGGATTTAGAACTCACCGTGCTTTCCCTGCTTACTCCTTGTCCTCTGTCTAGAATTACACCCTTGTGACCTACCCCCTTGCATGTAACTCCTGCTTCTCCCGTGGGCCTTACATTACAGGCCAGTTCCTTGGGAAAATTTTCAAGGGTTCCTTAGTACCTCCTCCTAAATGAGGTTGACTCCTTTTACATCCGGATATGGTTCCCTGAATTTCTCCTTTGTTAACACTATGAATGCTAGCTTGGTGTCAGTCTTGTCTGAGAGACTGTAAGCTTCCTAAGGGCAGGAGCTAGTTCTGTCTTATTCACCATTTCACTGTTTTTATATTTAACATGTTGAATTGAGCAGGCCATTCAGAGGTTCTCTGCAAGCATTTGTTGAATGAATGAATGCATGAATGAATGAGCAACTGTGTCCCATTTTTGGAGGGAAAGTATTCTCATATTTACACTGGATTTATGATATAAATGAGTTTATTTTGGCTTCTTCATAACCAACAAAAATTACCTCAATGGAATCAACATTTAGGGAATATCTACCATTTGCCAAGCATTCTTTGATGTGTTGAGAATGACCCAATGATGCAAAAAGCAGGGCCCATTTCTTACAGAAGCACCAGTTCAGGCATTTTGGAGTCTCCGTAGCACTTGGACTTTACTTAGGAATGAATGAATACACACTAGAAGGTTATTTTCAAAATTCATACCAGTACACTCAGTAAAAGGTAAAAGAAAAATATTTGATTGGGTATTTGGGTTTTGCTCTCCTGATCTTTAAGAACCAATGTAACTCAGTCAAACTACAGCAACCTGAATTTGATTTTGCAGGTTTATTTCACTTTCAGGTATCCATCTTGTTAACAGAAACTGGAAATGGCTTACTTTTGATCCCACCAAAGGTGTAATGGTAACAGAGAAAGAGGCAGCTTAATGCAAGTAAGTACAAAGTTAAATGGCCTACTAGGGAAGACTTTACCTCTTTGGCATTACTTTTAACATCTGCACAAATATGAGATGAAATTAGATGAGCTTTAAAGTCTCATGAAAACAGTCTTGCTCTCAGTGATTCTCAACATCCAGGGCTCAGAGAACTTGAATGTGTAATAATTCCCATAGTGGGTTCCAGAATTGCTTATCTGCTAGCTAAGTCATGTTTGAGAATGCATTGTATCATATTTGAGCTGGAAGTCCTGTGCAGGATGTAAAATTTCCAGTTAGAACCACAACAGTTCCATATCCACCAGAAAGCTTGTCTGGATGAAATCAAGCTTCCATTTCCAATTAAATTCAGTAGCTCTTTTAGATAGAGATTTATGTAAATAATAAATTACTAAATTATTGCTTTCCTTTATTTTATAGAACCTTTACCCATGCTTCAAGCTTACGCCTATCATTTTTAATACCCGTTCCTGTAATGCTGATCACAAACCCTGACAGAGCAGAAATTAAAATTAGCTGCCCCAAAGAGTGTTCTAATAATCTTTAACTTAAAAGATACATGAATATGAACCCCTAACACTAATGCTTAAAGGAAATTGTCATTAATTCATAGGGGTTTTTCTTTTCTTTTCTTTTCTTTTCTTTCTCTTTCTCTTTTCCCTTTGGCTCATTCTCTCCCCTACTTTTGCTCTATGTTCTCTTGTTTCCTCTTGCATCTGTTTTTCAGTTTATTGCTCCGGTGATAAATTTTAATTTAGATTTATTTTTTATTTCCAGGGTATTTATTCTATTTGTACCCACTGACTCCCAGGCCAGAATAGTGATTGTTATACAGTAGTTTACTTTTAAAAGCAATAGGACTGCTCAAGCAGCTAATACGGGAAGATGTATCACCAGCCTGAATAATTGTGACAAGCATAGACCGTATCAGTGTCTGTTTGTTTGCACAATACCCTCCTGCATTAAGAAAGCCGTCCCAGCTGTCCTGGGCTCCGGAGTCACCCATTTCATCACTTGACACTGCGGCAGATGTTATGGATTGATAACAGACTTCACTTCATTCACTCCACATCTAAGATTACCTCTGGCAAAAAAAATCTAATACATTATAACCCTCCCAGCCATTTGTTAAAAAAAAAAAAAAAAGAAAAGAAAAGAAGAAGAAGAAAAGATCAGCAATTTATTCCTCTCTTTTTTAGCATTAAACTGTAGGGGCTTTCCCCCACTCTTTGAATGCACATACTATTTAAAAATGGCAATTTAGCCCATTCATTGCATGATTTTCTGTAGGCAAGAAAATCAGGGAAAGACAAGAATGCAATTATTTAATTAAATTAGGACAAGATCAGATTTAGAGTTGATGACTCATATTCCCATTATATAAGAAAGATGCTATTTGCCTTTAATGACAAAGATGTGTGCTATCTTCACAGGTTTGTTAGAAATGAGTGCTTCCTCAAAAAAAAATGAAGAGAAGAGCTCAGTCTGGGATTTAAAGGGAGGTAGAAAATCTGCATTAAGTTGAACAGATTTCTTAGCTAAACAGCAGATTCTCCTCTTGAGTTTAGGAAATTATAACACAAATAGGATTGACTATTGCTTAAAGATCATTCAGTGAAATAGTCTGAAAAGTGGGCATTTCCTACATATAGATTTTTATGGAAAATATAGATAAAAATGAGTAAAAATGTATACAATAGATCTGTTTCTGAAATATGAAAATGCTTTGTGCACAGTGTTATTTTATTGTTCAGCTTGTACAGTCACATGCAATTGAAGTGCATTTCAAAATTAGGTGTGGCAGGAGGGAGTGCAGATTAAGGACACCATATTTAATCTCAGTCTTGAATTGGCATATGGGAGCTCAAGTTTACATTTTACATTCAGGCATTGCCACCATTTTTTGCATCTATTTCTACTTCAAATTAGCATCTCCGGGGCAGTTGTTAGCCTGTGAATCTGGCATGTATCTTGCACCGCCATTCCCTGATATGGGAATCCAGCAGAGCAACGTAGGAGCAGAGGAAGCATGGAGAACACAGCTTTGGTTTCTCTCAGGAGGTGGATGAAGGGAAAAATAAATAGACACATGGGGCAAAAAAATGGTTCTCTTAAAAGCAGCCTAGGTGAAGTACAGAATTCTTTCCGTTCCTATGCTGAAAAACTAGAAAGAGCCACATAGAATGCCAGCTTTCCAATTAAGCCAGTTGTTGTGGGATGTATGTTTGTATCCCCCGAAAATTGCTGTGTTGAAACCCTACCCTCCATTGTGATGGTATTAGGAGGCTGGGTCTTTCGGAGGGGAATTAGGATCCTTGGGTCATGAAGGTGGGCCCCTTGCAAAAGCCTTGAGAGCTGGCTTCCTCTGTTCTCCCCTTGGTGGGGATACAACGCGAAGTCCAGTCTACAGCACGGAGAGGGTTCTCCCCAGAACCTGATTATATCGGCACCCTGATCTAGGACTCTGGCACTGGGAGGAATCAAGTCCCATTTTTTATAGGCCACCTGATCTACTATATTTCTGTTAGAGCAGCCCTAGCAGACTAAGACACCAGTCTAGGAATTGCCCAGTCTTAGGCCCAGTAAGAGGCTTGCCTGCCCAGTAGGAAAACAGACAGACATAAAGTTGTTCCAAAAAAGCAAGCACTGTGACCAATGAGAGAACAGGGACTTCTAAGGGCACAGGACCAGCCCTGCCTAAGGAAACCAGATTTCCCAGGACCCCACAACTGGCTGGAGCTGGATGATATGTACCCCCAGTGGGGTAAGCTCTCTTTAGAAATTAGGGAGATTTGACAATAAAAGTGGCAGTTACCAAGTTGATCTAAGGCTTAGTACCCTGCAAACATGTAGGTGTCCTAAGGTGTCTGCATTGCAAGCAAGGAACACTTCCATTCTTCATCGCCTTTGGGCCAGTGGCATCTCACGTTTATAATTAGCGGTGATTTTACTTTCTTAATAACATGATATAATCGTGCTTGTTGCAATGGAAGTTGTCTAAAATCAGATCAAATGATTGTCAGGTGCTTGCTATGAAGTGGCATAACCAAAACAAAAACAAAAACATCTCAGGTGAGATATTTAGATACAATCAGTATCCAGGATCTCTTACGCCAGTGGATCTAAAAGGGAAACTCCGGTGAACTTTGAGTTAAAGATCAAATAAGAAGAAAATGGATTTCACTATAAAATGCATTATTTGAGTAAGCTGAATTCTTAGAAATTGTCTCTCAGTCTGTAATTTGTACCTATAAGATTAATCACATTGAAAATCCAGTGTTATTTTAATTTCAAGGATATGCAACAAAGCCGGGCTGCAAACTGGAGCATGAGAGGAGACTGGAGCCCCAGAGGGTTGGTGTGGTCAGAGAAGGTTCTCAGTCCACTGAGCACCAACGCAGGAGGGTGCTTGAGACGCAGCCTGACACAGTCTACTTGAATATATCCTGGAAAGGGAATCACAGCATGAAAACTTTTATTAATTTTTTATCTGGCTTACTGCCTTTTCTACTTTAGAAAAGTATGTGTGTTCCTGAAAACTCCTATGCTACCTTGATAAAATATTAAAGAAGGTGAGAGTTAATAAGCCCTGTGCAAATCTCTTTAGTGAAATGAGTAAGTGTTCTCCATGTATCTGTCCTATAAATTTGAATTGTCAAGCTGATATACATGTACACTTAGGCTGGTAATGATGATGATGATATAAAACCACTAATTAGCTCTAGCTCTGTGATCAGTCTTGTATATAATATACTGAAAGATAAAATCCTTGGCCTTAAGGAGTTTGTACTATATGACAGAGATAACATATAAAGAGAGTTGGCATTCTTGGCTGCCTGGGATGACTTGGAGATAAAAGAGAAAATGTCCTCTACGTTGGCATGAGGAGGAAAAAGTCATATTTTCCTTTTGTGTAATAAAAATCTAATGTTGTTTAATTCAACTAAGTTCTAAGGTTTTCCCTGCTTTTCTTAGCAGCACTGTGATTTTTTTTCCCTGGCCCTTGCCAGCGAGTGATCATGACAGCAAAGAGGGCTTCCCTTCCTGGGATTTTATGGCAACCTACAAAGTCCCAGGTCCCCTTAGGAGAGGGTCTCATCTTCCCAACACATTAGTTGTGTCTTGTCCTCGGTGTGACTCTCTGATCATCCTAAGGGGAATTACCCTGGTGGGCTGAATTATCCTCAGGTGCTTGCTTATTTTTAACTTGGGAGAAAGCAGACACTTGCTGGAGGAGAAACTGGGATCCTCATTTCCATATGACAAGTGCAGGGGACCTGTTTGCCAGGTCCTCATCTATCTACACAGGTCAAAACTGTTACGCTTTCTACCAGCTGATGTCATTCCACTGCTGGAGAAGTACAAACCACCTGACCAGAACGGGTGATGAGGGAATGGGGAAAATGAAGAGGCAAAGGAAAATTCCAGCCGAGCTCAGGGTCTCAGGACGCTAAGGAAGCTGGGAGAGCCAACTGAAGGAGAATTAACTGAAGAGTCAGATGAAAACTTTGACAGGAAAAGAAAACGTAATGAGACTGATCATATATTTAGACCTTGGAAAAGTAAAGAGAAATTCTCAAATTTAAAAAATCAGTATAGGAACTGAAAAAAATTGATGGTCGAATTAATAGATAAAATAAGTCTTCATAACAAAGTACACAAAAAGATGGAAAACTTGGGGTTAAGAAAGGTGAGTACCTTGGAAGAGAGATCCAGGAAGTATAGCAGAGGGGTAAGAAGTTTGTAAGGAAAAGCAAATGAAATAGATGGAGTAATAATTATAACATTAGCAAAAAATATTCTGAACTAGAAAGCTGGAAACAACACAAATACCCATTATAGGAGAGCAGTGAACAAACTAGGGTGTTTACTAAGTGCAATCTTTCACAGCAGTCAAAATAAATTAACTAGAGCAACACAACAATTTGGATACATTTCGGCGATGTAAGTCACAGATTTCTACATATCATTTGACAGCCTTTTTGTAAATGTGGACAAACAAAAATTTAAATAAATATATATCTAAAGTAATATATATTGATGCAATAAAATTCTATAGAAAAGAAAGAAAGGGAAAAATGAACACAAATTTAGGATAATTCTGCCTTCAGTAGGGAGAAGTAAGAATAGGGGGTGAAAGGGGATATGCTTAAATATATATTATTGCCAAGATCTTAGCTTTTATTCTTCCTGGTAGTTTTGCAAGTTACTTTCTGCTTTGTTAATTAAAAAAAAAAAAGATAATGTCAGTGTGCCATGAACCAAGGATAAAAATTAAGCCAGTTTTCTGCAACGAAAGACCCATTCTCCTTCATTTTTAAGGAAGGCTAGAGATAGACTATATTAGCTAATGTAAATGAAACAAGCCATATGGAGAGACAGAATACGAAAAGTCAGGAAATAGAATTTATGTCCAAAAGCATTAACAACATGAGGCATTAAACTCAGAAGATAATCACACACACATACATTATAATATATAAATATACATGCATGTATATATATATATATATATATATATATATAGTATATATACATGTACCGCACTTACCATGGCAATACCTAACAATCAAACTTTTGTGCACCAAACACCATGTAGCAAAAAAACTATAGAAAGTTGCCCTTAAGGCTGATGGAGAATTTGAGTATATAATTATAGAGGAAAAATTCAATATTTTCCTTTATGAAAGAACAGATTAAAATAAGTAAAGACACAGAAGATTTAAATAAATATGTACATATAAAACAATGTACCAAGCAAAGAAAGAATATATATTCTTTTCTTAGAGACATGGAAGATTTGCAAGAATTGCTCATGTACTTAGCCTCAAAGAAAACTTAAATTTCACAAAGTAGAGAGGTTAAGACCCACGTGGCATGAATGTAATCCCTGATATAAGAAATAAACAACAAAAATAACTTAAAACTTCTTAACTGCTTGGATTTGAAACAAGTTTAAAGGAATCCCTGGACAAAGAGGAAATCACAAAATCACAGAATATTTCTCAGGAAAAAGCAATGGAAAGATGAACACTTCATGCCAGTCTTGACAGCAAACAAAAACCTACAAATAAACTGAAATCCATTGTGTGTCAATGTTACCCAAGAGGAATCAACGTAAAGGCAGCTGGAACAGCAGTTAATTGGGTAGCAATGCTCATTGGTATTGCTGAGGAGGAATGTCATGGGAAAAGTTGTCTGGACAGGTTATGAAAAAATAGCTTTTTAAGTCATACTCAGAAGTGTTTAAAACAGCTTAAAGGAAGAAACCTGAGATTCATTTGAGAAGGAAAATTTGAGGCCACCTTGAAAATGTGGGCGAGATGACAGATTCCAGTTAAATGTGAGATTCCAGGATTCTTGGAACGACAGAAAAATAGTTAATGAGCAACCTTCTCATATCTCTGTGTATCTGCTGACTGCTGTCTTTTCAAAGCCCCCAGAGCATGACCACTAAACAGCAGAATGTTCACAATTTTTTTCTCTCTCCTTTTCCTTCTTTTCGGAGAGGACAGTACCCAACAAACAAATTAGATGGAGCTGCATCAGGGTAGGTGGTGGAGGATGCTTCAGTTTTTTCCAAAAATATGTCTTTGCTTCATTTGCTGAAAGCTGCAGTTGAACGACCCTTGGAAAAGAAACTCCACACTGACTATTTCAATCTGCAGTAGTTTCTTTTTGATACAACTGCCTTGGAGGTGCATTGTTGTGCCTGATAAAAATTGTTATTGGAACAAAAAAAATGTGTTTTTTCCTTCCCATGTAATATGTAATAAAACTACTCTACAAAGTCTCGATGAACTCTCTCAATTGAGAAAAATACAGACAATTTTCATTATAAGTGAATGTGTCCAATTCATTCCTTTTCTATGGAAGGAAGACATGCAACAGTAACTTACTGTAGGCCACATTTCCTAAGATAGAATCTCTTCCATTATTCTTGTGTATGTTTCATATGAAAAATATTACAAAATTTTCCCCCTTAGAAAAATACATATTCTCTTATCTCATTATGTTCCTATCTCACACAGCACCCATTTCCCTGCCTCCACCCAGCCCCCTGGCTCCCTCCCCAGGGTCTCCCAAGATTGCACTGCTATTTAAAAAGTATAAAAGAAATGCATGCATTTCCTTCACACACAGTCCATTATTCAATTTAAAATCTCAGGTAACAGTGTCGATGAAATTCTGAGAATGAAATAAACCTGGGTTTGGTTGACTGTGTCTGGTGTTATTTGGCATTATTTCCAGAATGCTATGACTTACATTTTTTTGTTGTATGTAGAATGTAATTTTTGTGTCCATTGATTGTAATATGTTTGCATGGAGGTGACCTTTAACTGGTCAAAGCTGCCCATTTTTCATTCCCGTTCACATTGTACCTGAGACTCACATGAGAAAAGTCAACCTGGGAGAGCATTACAACTCTGAAAGTTGCATTTTATCTAATGCATTCAGCGGTGTTATGTGCTTGGATTTTTGTGTCAATTTGATTATAAAATTAATGTGTGCATATTTGTGGAAATCCAAACACTGTCAAGTATGCAAGCCCAAAATGGAAGGTTTTCTACTTCTCCCTCTTTCACCAGTCAGTTCACTCCCAGATATTTACTGTTAAAGGTTTGGCATGAATCCTTCACATACACATACAGGTATTCATATATGATGTGTATGTGTTTTCTTCTACTAAAATACTAATTAGACTTGCTGTTCTGTAAAAATAGTTTCTGCTTAGAATATTATGAGTTTCTATGACATCTGTAGATCTATTTCATTATTTTAAATAGTTGCATGTGTGTGTGTGTGTGTGTGTGTGTGTGTGTTTTGCTCTTAAAGTCAAACAGCAGGCAGAGGATCCAAGATGGCAGCATGAGTAGGGCAATGGAAATCTCCTCCCAAAACCATATATATTTTTGAAAATACAACAAATACAACTATTCCTAAAAGAGAGACCAGAGGATACAGTACAAGAGACAGGCTACATCTACATCTGCGAGAACTCTGCATCTCACAAAGGGGGGTAAGATACAAAGTCGCAACCCGGCAGGACCCCAGCACTTCCCCCACCCCATCTCACCAGCAGGAGGAGAGGAGTTGGAGTGGGGAGGGAGTGGAAGCCCAGGACTGTTGAATAACCAGCCATAGTAATCCACACCGGGAGCGCAGACACACATTGTATGGTGCGCTGGATATTAGACAAATGGAAAAGTAAAATCTGTGAGCAGGTCCACACAGCCGGCTCCCCTGGGACAAAAGAAAAGTGAGCACTTTTTGAAAGTCTTAAAGGGACAGGGGCCTCACAGCTGAATGGAAGCATCCTGGCACACTGATCCCAGCAGCTGAGAATTCCGGGGAACTTCAGGTGCCCAAGCTCCCTGGGAAGCAATGCAACCCTGAGGCCCTCATGGTGATAAACAGCCTGCCAGTTGTTCCCCCTCTGGTGCAGCCCCGCCACAGTGGTTGAGCAGCCAGGGAGTGGCCATACCCACAGCAACTGCATAGAATCTCCTCCCGGCACGCACCGCCCAGGCCACACCCAGAGGCTGCCGCTGATGCGCAGATGCCTGACACAGGCAGAGGAAACTGAAGCAAGGTGCGAAGGGGTGCCATTCTTGCAGGAGATCACACCCAGTGTGCCTGCCACTCCCCGCAGAGCTCTGGGCCACCCTGTTGGTGACCCCGCCCACAGCAGCTTAGGGGATGAATCTGGAGGCTGCGCCAAGTGTGCAGGTAACTGACACAGGCAACAGAAAAGGGCAAAGTGACCAGCAAGCAGGAAAGGACTTTGTTCTCCCAGCGGACACACATGCTACCTGCCTACAACTACCTCTTTTACCATGAAAAGGCAGAAGAATTTGGTCCAGTCCAGAATTACCCAGACAACTCCTAAGAGAGGGCCTGGGGAGATAGATTTAACCAATATTCCTCAAAAAAGAATTCAAAGTAAAGGTCATAACCATGCTGATGGACCTGCAGGGAAATATGCAAGAGTTAAAGGATCAAGTTGGGAGGGAGAATACAGAAATAAAAAAATCTCTGGAAGGACTTAAAAGCAGACTGGATGAGGTGCAAGAGGCCATTAAAGTAATAGAAATCAGAGAACAGGAACACAGAGAAGCAGAGGCAGAGAGAGATAAAAGGATCTCCAGGAATGAAAGAATATTGAGAGAACTGTGTGACCAATCCAAATGGAACAATATTCGATTATAGGAGTACCAGAATAAGAAGAGAGAAAAAGGGATAGAAACTGTCTTTGAAGAAAAAATTGCTGAAAGCTACCCCAAAATGGGGGAGGAAATAGTCTCTCAGACCATGAAAGCACACAGAACTCCCAACATAAGGGACCCAAGGAGGACAACACCAAGACACATAATAATTAAAATGGCAAAGATCAAGGACAAGGACAGAGTATTAAAGGCAGCCAGAGAGAGAAAAACGGTCACCTACAAAGGAAAACCCTTCAGGCTATCATCAGACTTCTCAACAGAAACATTATAGGCCAGAAGAGAATATATTTAATGCAATGAAACAGAAGGGCCTTGAACCAAGAATACTGTATCCAGCATGACTATCATTTAAATATGAAGGAGAGATTAAACAATTCCCAGACAAGCAAAAGTTGAGGGAATTTGCCTCCCACAAAACACCTCTACAGGGTATTTTAAAGGGACTGCTCTAGATGGAAGCACTCCTAAGGCTAAATAGATGTCACCAGAGAAATTAAAATCACAGCAAAGAAAGCAGACCAACCAAATACTAACTAAAGGCAAAAAATAAAATCAACTACTCACAAAAGCAGTCAAAGGAAACACAAAAAAGTACAGAATAAAACACCTAACATATAAAGAATGGAGGAGGAAGAATAAGAAGGGAGATAAAGAATCATCAGACTGTGTTTATAATAGCTTAATAAGAAAGTTAGACAGTTAGATAGTAAAAAAGCTACCCTTGAATGTTTGGTGACCATGAATCGAAAGCCTGCAATGACGATAAATACATATCTTTCAATAATCACCCTAAATATAAATGAACTGAATCAAAAATCAAAAGACACAGAGTAATAGAGTGAATAAAAAAGAAAGACCCATCTATATGCTGCTTCCAAAGACTCACCTCAAACCCAAAGACAGACACAGATGAAAAGTCAAGGGATGGAAAAATATATTTCATGCAAACAATAGGGAGAAAAAAGCAGGTGTTGCAGTACTTGTATCAGACAAAATGGACTTCAAAACAAAGAAAGTAATGAGATATAAAGGATATCACATAATGATAAAGGGTCAGTCCAACAAGAGGATATAACTATTATAAATATATATGCAGCCAAAACAGGAGCACCAACATATGTGAAACAAATACAAACAGAATTAAAGGAGGAAAAAGAATGCAATGCATTCATTCTAGGAGACTTTAAAACACCACTCACTCCAAAGCACAGATCCACCAGACAGAAAATAAGTAAGGACACAGAGGCACTGAACAACACACTAGAACAGATGGACCTAATAGACATCTACAGAACTCTACACCCAAAAGCAGCAGGATACACATTCTTCTCAAGTGTACATGGAACATTTTCCAGAATAGACCACATACTAGGCCACAAAAAGAGCCTCAGGAAATTCAAAAAGATTGAACTTCTACCAACCAACTTCTCAGACCACAAAGGCATAAAGCTAGAAATAAATTGTACAAAGAAAACACAAAGGCTCACAAACACATGGAGGCTTAACAATATGGTCCTAAATAATCAATGGATCAATGACCAAATTAAAACAGAGATCAAGTAAAATATGGAGACAAATGACAACAACAGCACAAAGCCCCAACTTCTGTGGGATGCAGCAAAGGCAGTTATAAGCGGAAAGTATATAGCAATCCAGGCCTATTTAAAGAAGGAAGAACAATCCCAAATGAATAGTCTAAAGTCACAATTATTGCAACTGGAAAAAGAAGAACAAATGAGGCCCAAAGTCAGCAGAAGGAGGGACATAATAAAGATCAAAGAAGAAATAAATAAAAGTGAGAAGAATAAAACAGTAGAAAAAATAAATGAAAGAAAGAGCTGGTTCTTTGAGAAAATAAACAAAATAGATAAGCCCCTAGCCAGACTTATTAAGAGAAATAGAGAATCTACACACATCATCAGAATCAGAAATGAGAAAGGAAAAATCATGGCAGACCCCATAGAAATACAAAAAATTATTAGAGAATACTATGAAAATATATATGCTAACAAGCTGGAAAACCAAGAAGAAGTGGAAAATTACCTAGAAAAATACAACCTTCCAAGACTGACCAAGGAAGAAACAGGAAATCTAAACAGACCAGTTACCAGCAAAAAAATTGAATTGGTAATCAAAAAACTACACAAGAACAAAACCCCTTGGCCAGATGAACTCACTGCTGAGTTTTATCAGACATATAGAGAAGACATAATACACATTCTTCTTAAAGTTTTCCAAAAAATGGAAAAGAAGGGAATACTTCCAAACTCATTCTATGAGGCCAGCATCACTCTAATACAAATACCAGGCAAAAAACCCATAAAGAAAACAAAATTACAGACCAATATCCCTGATGAACTAAGATGCAGAAATACTCAACAAAATATTAGCAAACTGAATTCAAAAATACATCAAGAGGATCATACACCATGATTAAGTGGGATTCATCTCAGGGATGCAAGGATGGTACAACATTCAAAAAATCCATCAACATCATCCACCACATCAACAAAAAGGACAAAAACCTCATGATCATCTCCATAGACACTGAAAAAGCATTCGACAAAATTCAACATCCATTCATGATAAAAACTCTCAACCAAATGGGTATAGAGGGCAAGTACCTCAACATAATAAAGACCATATATGACAAACCCACAGCCAACATACTTAACAGCGAGAAGCTGAAAGCTTTTCCTCTATAATCGGGAACAAGACAGGGATACCCACTCTCCCCACTGCTATTCAACATAGTACTGGAGGTCCTAGCCACAGCAATCAGACAAAACAAAGAAATAAAAGGCATCCAGATTGTCAAGGAAGAAGTCAAACTATCACTATTTGCAGATGACATGATACTGTACCTAAAAAACCCTAAAGACCCCACTCCAAAACTAGTAGAACAAATATCTGAATTCAGCAAAGTTACGGATACAAATTTAATGCACAGAAATCTGTTGCTTTCCTAAACACTAACGATGAACTAGCAGCAAGAGAAATCAGAAAAACAATTCCATTCACAATTGAATCAAAAAGAATAAAACACCTAGGAATAAACCTAACCAAGGAAGTGAAAGACCTATACCCTGAAAACTACAAGAAACTCTTAAGAGAAATTAAAGAGGACACTAACAAATGGAAACTCATTCCATGCTCTTAGCTATAAAGAATTAATATTGTCAAAATGGCCATCTTGCCTAAAGCAATCTACAGATTCAATGCAATGCCTATCAAAATACCAACAGCATTCTTCAACGAACTGGGACAAATGGTTTTAAAATTCATATGGAATCACAAAAGACCCCAAACAGCCAAAGCAATCCTGAGAAGGAAGAATAAAGCAGGGGGAATCTTGCTTCCCAACTTTAAGCTCTACTACAAAGCCACAATAATCAAGACAATTTGGTACTGGCACAAGAACAGACCCACAGACCAGTGGAACAGAGTAGAGAGTCCAGATATTAACCCAAACATATATGGTCAATTAATATATGATAAAGGAGCCATGGACATACAATGGGGAAATGACAGCCTCTTCAACAGTTGGTGTTGGCAAAACTGGACAGCTACATGTAAGAGAATGAAACTGGATCATTGTCTGACCCCATATACAAAAGTAAATTCGAAATGGATCAAAGACCTCAGTGTAAGTCATGAAACCATAAATCTATTAGGAAAAAAGCATAGGCAAAAATCTCTTGAACATAAACATGAGTGACTTCTTCATGAACATATCGCCCCAGGCAAAGGAAACAAAACCAAAAATGAAGAAGTGGGACTACATCAAACTGAAAAACTTCTGTACAGCAAAGGACACCAACAATAGAACAAAAAGGCATCCTACAGTATGGAAGAATATATTCATAAATGACAGATCTGATAAAGGCTTGACATCCAAAATATATAAAGAGCTCGTGCACCTCAACAAACAAAAAGTAAATAATCCAATTAAAAAATGGTCAGAGGAGCTGAACAGTCAGTTCTCCAAAGAAGAAATTCAGATGGCCAACGGACACATGAAAAGATGCTACACATCACAAGTCATCAGAGAAATGCAAATTAAAACCACAATGATATATCACCTCACACCAGAGGGATCACCACCACTTGAAAGACAAGCAACAACAAATGTTGGCAAGGATGTGGAGAAAGGGAACCCTCATACACTGCTGGTGGGAATGTAAATTAGTTCAACCATTGTGGAAAGCAGTATGGAGGTTCCTCAAAAAACTCAAAATAGAAATACCATTTGACCCAGGAATTCCACTCCTAGGAATTTACCCTAAGAATGCAGCAGCCCAGTTTGAAAAAGACATATGCACCCCTATGTTTATCGCAACACTATTCACAATAGCCAAGAAATGGAAGCAACCTAACTGTCCATCAGTAGATGAATGGATAAAGAAGATGTGGTACATATACACAATGGAATATTATTCAGCCATAAGAAGAAAACAAATCCTACCATTTGCAACAACATGGATGGAACTAGAGGGTATTATGCTCAGTGAAATAAGCCAGGCCAAGAAAGACAAGTATCAAGTGATTTCACTCATCTGTGGAATATAAGAACAAAGGAAAAACTGAAGGAGCAAAACAACAGCAGACTCACAGAACCCAAAATGGACTAACAGTTACCGAAGGGAAAAGGACTGGGGAAGACGGGTGGGAAGGGAGGGATAAGGAGGGGGAAAAAAGAAAGGGGTATTATGATCAGCATGTATAATGTGGGTGGGGGGCATGGGGAGGGCTGTGCAACACAGAGAAGTCAAGTAGTGATTCTACAACATCTTACTACACTGATGGACAGTGACTACAATGGGGAATGTGGGGGAAACTTAGTGATGGGGGGAGTCTAGTAAACATAGTGTGCCTCATGTAATTGTAGAGTAATGATATCAAAATTCAAAAAAATAAAACTGCAATAACAGTTTGTAGTTATTTGATGGCTAGATCAAACTATATTTATATATAGAATATATATTTTAATTTTTATAAAGTGTGAATTTTGACATTGTAATAAGATAAAATTTTACTTTAAATGCCCTATGAAAATATACCAATTTATATTCTCTGTTATGCCTTCTCAAATAGCATAATTTAGTGAGTAAAACAAAATTCTGTTCTGACTTGCTTAACATAGGTTTCTTAGCACCATTGTCGAAAGATATACACTGTCTCATTTAGATAAATAGGACTTGAAATCCTGTTGAAATAGATTGTAGTCATAGCTCTGCCATTACACATCTCCACTTCCATATTCTAGTGAAGGCACGAGCACATTTCCCAAGTACTCAGAGAAGTGCAATATATGTAAGAAGACGAACATGCTGGGATATATGCTCGATTAAAGCACAGCAAAAAAATAGCATTTAGTTGCATATAACATACAAACCAGCACATACATATAAATGAGATAATGCATTACAAGTAAGATGAAATGAGACCAAATCTCATTAATGTCAGTTCACATATATTAAGGGTGGGCTAAAGAAATTATCAAAATCAAAGCAGGTTCTGTAAATGTCACTCAACTAATTTCAATCTTACATTCCTATATATATTTTTGAAAATTTTAAAACATGTATACAAAAGCAAAATGAAGGGCTTTCTTTGAGGAATCAAACAAAAATTCGTCAGTTTAGTTCTTCATGTGTAATAGAATCAGAAAATCAGCAGACTTGGGAGGCCGTAGAGAAGTCATATGACCCTGGCAACTGAATAGCTGAGTGTGCTGCTCAGCTCATCACTGAAAAATCAAGACATATTCACTGTGGTGGCCAGCTAGTCAGCATGCATGATCTGGATTTCTAATTGGAAGTCAAGACAAGTCTATTGTCTTAGCAGCTTCCTTGGGAATCTTTTATCAACCTACACTGGGAAACACTTAAATAAGTCTGTCTGTAATGTGAATAATAATAGTAGACACTTTGGGAGCACATAGTGAGAGCCAGGAACAGCTATAAGCATTATAACTACATTAATTAATTTAATCTTCCTGAAGTTCTCTTCCACGAGAGGAAAATGAGATTCAGAAAAGCTAAGCAATCTCCCCAATGTCACACAGCAAGTAATAGTCTAGATTTAAACCCAGAATACCTGGCAACAAGTCCTCATTATCCAGAACATTCTACAGTCTCTCTTCTCTGACTTAACAGATAGGTTGATCCTTTTAATAGGTAGGTATTAGTACCAATTTTTCAGAGAATATGAACCACAATTGTTGGATGGAAACCCAGCTTATGTGTTTTGCAAGAAAATAGTTTCAGAGTAGTTTTTGTTCTTGTTTTCGTTTTTATCTTCCAACTCATTAATTGACTAATAAGGATAATATTTAACATAATGATGTATTTGGTAACTTGGTTAACTTAAAGATTAATAATTTGTTTCTGATGAATATATACATGCTGCCAGACTCTATATCCATACTATAAAAATAAATAGGAAACTTGGAAAATCCGTAGTCTAACTTATTCAGAAAATGCTGTTAAAAAGAGGGAAATGACTCATACAAAATAGATCAGCCATTATTCATATGCTAAGAAATCAGGTACTCTCAGAGGGTAAAGACATATGCCTGGACCTGTAAGGCTTATTGATATTATTTTCCTAATGTGTCCTGTAGATACTCCTTTTAGATTCAAGACATTCAACAATATCTTGAGAGTTAAGGTGATTCATATCATTATCATTGGGGAAGCTTCTATAGAGTGTATTTTATTATATTCCATTAAAGATTGATTATTGGTCTATCAGGTACTCTACCAGTTACCCAAATATTTCTCTCTAATCCATTTGCAAAATAACAAACAATAGAGAATCAATATGGGGAGGCATTATGGGATATACAGACATGTCTTATTTACCTGTGTGGTCTCCACTGTAGCACCAGTTCCAAGACTGAGATGGTGTGATTATTCAGTAACAGTTGCCAGACTGAATTGTAAAGGAGTTTAAGATATGATTCTGAGCTTCAGACTCCTTATAATTTATTTGGAGAGATAATTTTAATGTAAATGGAACAACAGAAGAGTAAAGCATCAAACTACTTGTCATAAACTCAAAGAGTAAAAATGACCCTAGCTAGGAAGACCAACATAACACTGAGAAAACTATTTAAATCACCATATACTTAAGGTGATTTAAAACCTTTCCACAGCACTCCTGTGGGAAAGAACGGCTGAGGAAGGCATTTAGACAGTGAGCTCATTCAAGTGTGCCAGGTCACACGCCATGTTGGTGAATCCCAAACCTTTGGAAGAATACAGAAGGCCAAGTATAAGGATTTTTTTCCCTCAAACTACTTGAAAATAAAGGAAATGGCAACAAGATGTGTAGACTTGAGTTCTTACATCTTCCTTCTCTTGCAGAAATTAGGGAAGAAAAGCAAGGTTATCGGGACTGTGGCCTTGACTGGTGGCCCAGGTCCTCAGACATGCTTTACCCCAAGCAGATCCCTGTCAACAGAGGCATCTCCCTTGTTAATTGACGTCCTTATATTTTCCCAACTCCAAGTATCCACCATGTACTTCAGGTTGGTCCATGACTCATTCTTTTCTCCTCTCCTTTCATCTAAAATATAAATTGCACTCACCTGTTCACACATCCTAGGGAACAATGATATTTAAGGTCAAGATTCAGTGAAATTACTTTCATTTCTCTTTTACTCTTTCTTTCTCCCCTCAGTTTTAATTGAACCCTGTGGATTCTCCTCAATTAGAGACTTTAGAGGTGTCATTTTTTCAATTCCTGGTCCCATACACACACATACACACACACATATGTATATATATGCATATATATGTGTATTCATGTATATTTATGTATGAAATAGAGCCAGTTCACTTTTGATGTATTCATATATAATATATAAGTTTGTGTGTATGTGTAATATATAAATTTGACCCCAAAATGGTGGCAATTGAGGCTTTTGCCAGGTAATTCTAACTGAATGTCTAGAATGGCTAAGTGGCTCTTTTAAAGTCTGGTAGCTCATTCATGAGTCATTTCATTTTTTCACACATAGGCAAAGTGTAGTGATTAGGGTGGTCAGAGATTTTTCTTTTCTTTTCTGACAGTTGTAAGAACACAATAAGGTCATCTCTATCAGTGAAGAAAATAAAATTGTGTTCTGAAATAAGCAAGTACTTCTAGGAAGGAGAACACATTGCTTACAGATTCTGTTAAAACTTTGTGTTTCAGCTAACAGCAACTGAGAGATAGCCACATACAGCAATAGTTTTATACAAAAAAAAATGCATTATGAAAGTTACAGAGCAAGTCCAGGGTTCTGGAAGACAAGGAACAGAAGCACAGGATAATAGACCCCACCGTGGACCTGCTCCAAGTCCAGTCTGCCTCCACTCTTCCCTCTGGCCTTGTGTTTGTTGATACCATATATTCTATACACACCTGCTCTTTTAATTCTAAGAACTATATTGCAGCAAGGAAGTATTATCCATGTTTTACTAACAAGAAAATGCCCAGTGGATGAACTGCACCCAATAAAAAAAAGTCCCTCTTATGCTGCCATTAAATAGATTCCTATTTTATCCCAACTCAGAGTAATTGCTCTGCCCACACGTCTATCTCAGGAGTTGGTAGGCTTTGAGTTCCCCCACCTAGTATTGAAAAAAGCTTTTCCACAAGTCCAAGAAGTTTCCCCCACAATATAGGAAATGTGTCTATCTCCCAGCATTTCAAAGGTTTGTTTCCCCACGACCCTTGCTTGGAACAGAGATACTAGTTGGCTACATATATGGATGGAGAGAAATCTGAGTATTTACAGTATGGAAGATGGACAATGATCTCTATACGTTTCTTCCTACTCCCAGGTCTCAGTAGGATTGTGAGCCAGAGATCAGTGCGCTTGTGTTGCTTCATTACATCATACATTCTTGCATGGGCAGTTTGATTCATTTCTTGTGGTGCCCATGGGTCAGAGAATTAAAAGTTAAGTCAGTGAGTGATCCCATATTTTAGTATACGCCACTGCTCTTCCTGTAATAAGAATAATAATGTAGAATAATGATAGTAATTGTTATTAAGTATCAATTATTATCCCATGCCATAAATTAAACTTCACAGAAACTGAATTCATCCTGGAAATGCCAAAATGCAGTTTTTCATTTGAAACATAAACCATATTCAGGAATGTGCAATATTCCTTTGACTCTCATGTTTCACTATTCTACTAAATCTAATTATTTTAGTAGAACTAAGATTTAGTCCACTAAGTCTTAGTTTTCTGGAGAATTAAGAATTAAATCATTTGAGTAAATTGCTAATCTTCATCTTTTTAAAAGACCAGTCTTAAAGCTTTACTTTTTTATTAAAAAACTGAAATCTAGATGAACATTGTGAAAATAGCATAAAATTGTTATGAGTTTTTAACATGTTTTCAATGATAAGACATTTATTTTCTTTCTGATGGTACAAGATAAAGTATACTTATTAATAGCATTCATCTTTACTTCTACATTTGAAAATATGTAAAACTTAGTACATAACTGGAATTTCTTCTATAACCCTTATAACATTGGTTAAACAGACTTGCATTTTTCTATCACTGAAAAATCATTTTTAAGTTGTTGACTTTCCTTGTTCACTATCTTATAATCTCACCTCCCTTCAAAAAAATCTAATGTATCTTAGTGATTTGGCACAAAGCATAGCTATAAAAATACCATATAACTATTTAACACTAATGAATTTTTTCTTTCTAAAAATACTTGGTTTATTTTAGATCCATGAATATTGAGCATATTATATTAAAAAAATTAGGTATCACAAAACTACATAAATGAATGAACCAATGCTTATGGAATGATATGTAATGAGAAGGTTGTAATTCTCAGAAGGTGTCAGGGACCAAATGCAGTAATAGAAACAATTGTCTTTGGAAAAACTAATTATTCTGAACTTTTTAATCTGCCAATCAGTTTAATCCTTTGTGTGGTAAAACTGTCAGTAATCTAATATATACTTAATTAAATTTTTCTAGAAGTTTTCATACACTCAAATGGTAGTGAGTACTCTATGTATTAGAAATATTTGTCTGCTTTAAAAGTCATTGAAGACCTGTCTCTTCCATAAACATATTTTAGACATCCTTATTCCTTCACAAATGTATACTAAATAATCCTCTGATGTTACTCCTTTACTGCCATCTTTATTACATAACATGTGTATTTCTATTATCAACATACAGCAATAATTATATATTTGGGCTTCTAATTTTTATCTTGTTTTAAATCCTATGATTTTTCTCATTCCATATTAGTTTTTAAATGGGTATTTTTTCTTTTATTCCATGAGTATTTCTAATATCTTTAATAATATCTCTATACATCAACCAGATACATAAAGCCCTCCACTTTGGGAGGAAACAGGATAATTCAGAAGTTGCTGCTACCAGCCTCAAAGACTTAACTGCCTGGTCAGGAAGATGCATTCTGATTACGAAAGTATGAATGCAGTGTTGAAGGTTTTCATGTTAACAGAGAGGAACATATGAAGTATTTTGCATATTCAGAAGGGAACAAAATTCCTTATATTTAGGTAAACAGGAAATAAGAGGCTTCAGATTCACCTTTTAAAAGAGAATGAGGAGGATTTGGCCATATAGAAATATTAAAGGATTAAATAACAGACAGATAAAACAGAAGCAACCCAGGCTTAGAAATTTAGGTACAGGGATAGCAAATAATTCGGTTTAAGAACTGGGTCTTAGTAAACAAAGGAGTAATGACATAGCATGGAGTGTATTGGACTGTGATGAGGTTTTAAAGCTTCTTGAGTATGAAGGTAAGAAATTTGGACTTTATTTGAAGGTCAGCAGGATAAACATGTGTCACCTCTTTGTTCCTATGCTGACTCTTTGAAGCTGCCTGCTTTTTGAGGGTAAAACTCTACTTTCTACAAGGTTTTTCAGAGCACTCCTATACCTGGGATCTGACTCGGAGCTCTTCCAGGGATGCAGCTAAAATTGTGGAGGTCTTCAGGATACCGAGCCCAGTGCTAGCACACAGTATGAAACAGTGATTATCAGGTCACAGCTCCTATAGTTGGTATGCCTGCTGAAGACTTACCTAAATATATCCAGCTTCTTTGCCCTACAAGCTCGCTTAGAGATGCTGATAGAGAAGGCTCTCTGGAAGACTGTAATTGCCTTTCTGACTTGCACAAAGAAGAATTTGCACTGACAATGGCCTTTCCCCTAGTATTTTTATAACTCTCCTTCTAAAACTAGAAAGTCAATGGCATATAGAAATACTTTTCTTTTCCTTAAATGACAGTATGGCTTTATTGAAAACTGTAATTCTTATTTCATCTCTTCATCCATTTGATGCTAATTAAGCACATACTATATACTAGATACCAAGCAGGATGACAGGAATGTCAAAAAGAATATATTTCTGGCCTCCAGGACACAGTCTGATCATACACACAATGAACAGTGTAATAAACTTTAAGATGAGCCACAACAGACATAGGAGATAACCACTGAAAGCTCAAAGGAAATTGTTCCTATCTCCCACTGCGTGAGTTTGGTATTATTACTAAATGTCTGTCTAATATCTTTTTTCTTTTAATCTTTTCTTTTTAAAAATAATAATAAAATTAATTAAGATAAAACAATTCACTGTTCCATATGAACTTCCCCTATCTGTGTGTTAGGTGGGCAGCGGCAATATCTTTGTAACTATGCTGGTTCAAAGCCCTTCCTGTTAAATTATAAGGTCAAGTAGGGATTCAAAAGGAAATCTGTTTTCTATGCCCAAGCCCCAAACTTTTTCTCTCTGCCAATGAGACTTTACACACTGTGTGGTCTATTACCTTTGAGAACTAAATTATGATGGACACATGAATCAGACAAGGGAAGTTCTGGCTTATTACCAGCCTATGTTATGAATTCTGACTACTAGTCTCTATATTATCGGACAGAGTAATTCATGCAACCGTTGCTATACATTTGGTCCAGATTCAACATAGTTCATTATTTTAATGCCTGAGTTCTTATAAAGTCTAATTTAGAAATAGAAGTCCCAAAGCAACAAGAATTTAAGTGATTTGCCCTGGGTCAAATGGTGGGCCTTTCTGAAAGTGGCATTCAAAGTCCTAATTCCTCTGTTACAAAATGAAGTGAAACCCTGAAAATTTCTAATACATTTCCCCAAATGCTATTTCCCTACATGCAGGTTATTTTTTTAAATCTTATTAAAATGCAGGGGAGAATTTTAATTAGGTCTATATACTGGTGCTTATTCCATGTGGCTTATTCTATGTGAGCAATCCTTCGGGTTGGAAAATTCCTAACAATGATTTTTTTTTTTCTTATTGACTCTATTTGTGTGGGTCTAACACACCTTTCCACAGTTAAAAAGATAACAGAACTAGAGAAGCTGACACACAGCCTTGGAACGATCCTTATCTCTCTGTGGTAATATGATTCTTCTGTGTGACGGAGACTCTGGGAACCTTACCTCAAACCCACATATCAGCGAGATACCGGATCTTGAATATCAAATTAGGCGAATGAGAGTGAGGAGCAGAGAAAGCATTCTCGTCAATAATAGAAAATCACTCCTCCACAGAGGAGGGTCCTCTGTGAGCACCAGGGTTCCCCGTGGGCAATCCCCTTTTAATTTCGAGAAAAGTTTTAGTTACCTATTTCCCTCAGCAGTCAAGGCCACTTCACAGAATTTAGGGTCTTCTCTTATCATTACGGCTGCACCTCTCTGCCTTGTCATCCTAGCCAAGACATGAGGGTGAACGCTCTTTGCAAAAGATAGCTGCCACGCAGGGGGCCTGCAGCCCTGCCACTGTGTCGCTCTCATTTCCCGGATCTATGTTCTCCCCTCTGGGCTCTTCTGTCTATTCTCTGAAGCTCCTCTTTTTAACTTCCTTTGCTCTCCTTCTGAGAAGTTAGGATTTAAGAGTGTGGAAATAGAGAAAAAATACTTTACACTTGCAAAACTTCACTATTTCAGGCCAAAAAAGAGTCAAGAGTTCATGTATGGAAGGTATGCCCAAGTCACAGCAAACCTAAACCCAAGTAGTAGGGTAAAAAAAAATCATTCTCTGTAGATTCTAGCTTGACAGGATACAATTAACATAGTCACATCTATATATGAATAACTTAATTCCTCAATTAAGTAACAAAATTACTAAGCTCTTGGAAGTGACTATGGTACAGATCAAAGCATTATGACTTCTGAATTTTTCCAATTGTTTAGACTCTAATTTTCCAAAATATTGCCATATTTTCTATGGCAATCTAGCAATATATTATCAGATATTTTAAATACATCTATGTCCTAATCCAGAACATATTTATTTAGCAAAACAGATTCCTGGGCCTACTATCATTAATTTAATTAAAACTGAGCTAGCTTTAGATACCAACCTATATTATAAAGATGTGACCTGGGGACTGGGAAGCATTTTGTATTTATTGTTCACCTATCTGTTTATGGGGTTACATGGACTGAAGTTCTAATGATACATAATGTCTTCCCTGTTATGTGTTGCCTAAATCATTGAAATAATTTCACCATGTAGTATAAGGACAGCCACACTAAATAGTTTTTGGTGTTTTTTTTTTGATGCAGGATTCTAGGAAAATACATAAGCACCTAATGTGCAGTGTCAAGGCAGAGGCAGCTTATGGTAGTTATGTCAAGACATACCTGATAGGAATATTTACTTATAGTCACATGTTTAGCCTTTGATATGTGGTGAGTAGACTGGAACCATTTCCAAGTGTTTTTACTATGAAATTACTTCATCCATATACAGAGAGGCTGTGTACTTAACTGACCCTGGGAATGGATAGAATTCTTTCCCTTAAAATATGTGTCAATTTTCTAAACCTTTAAAAGGAACCACTGGAAATACATTACCCTATCAGGAATAATTAGAGAGCGGTAGGAAAATTATGGCTGGAAAAAAACAAATCAATATCCTTGAGCCTCTGTCTTTGTGTTCTCCCTTTCATTAATGACATGAATGTCACATGGCATCTGTTAGTTTTCACTAGGAATATGAAGGTAGAAGATATGGTTTCAAAAAAAAAATACTATTCCCAAAGGAAAGTACTGAAAAGCAGTGTGAACCTATTCAAGGCAGAACTCATTAAGTGAATCCCAAGCCCTCTTCTGTAAGGCACTGCACATAGAGACTGTACATGACATGCAGGGGGACATTGTCTATAATGTCCAGTGCATTTGGAAACATTGTTTGCCAAAGGGACACTTAATGGACATTAAACTTTTCTAACGGAAGTAAAAGATTCATTTTTAATTTTCATAATTTATTGTTGCTGGAGCAAGGAGAGGAGTTGTTTTTAAAGATGCAAAATTAGAAAAATAAAGTGATCATTTAAGAAGCTTTATCTTCCTTTAGACATGTCATTTCCATTGAAGTGAAAATAAATGTGAAACATATGGCTCAGGGTAAGAGGTCACAGAAAAACAAATTTAAAGTCTTAAGGCCAAAGTATTCATGGCAAAATGCTTGTTGAGTTCTATAAGAATCCAAAACCCTATTGAAAGGTTTGAAAATTCCAAGGGGGCATAGCTGCTGATTGTTCATGTCACAAAACTCTGAAAAGAATGCCCCGAAGGAAGTGTACTCAAGGATTTTCCAGACACCAGGTCACTTGCCCATATACACATAGTGGAAAGCATTTGTTTTGTTACCTCCCAGACCACTGGGATTTTCTGTGTGCCAGCGCTTGTGGGGCTGTCCTAGGAGTCACGTGACCAGAGTGTGGTAAAGAAGAGCGAAATAAACCACACAGGAGAGTAAGTGCTAGAGCCTAGATCATGCCTGACTTTGCAGATAATGGTTAGGAGTTTGGATTTTGTTCTAATTGCAATAAGAGCCCACTCCATATTTTAAGCTGGGAGGCTCATGGAGGGAGCAACGTAATTCTGTTTGCATTGTAAGAAAATTATTCTTGGTGTGATGTGGAGAAGTAATTAGAAGGGGCAAGGATTCACTTGTGTATTTGGACTCTAAGTCAAATGACTCATTCTGATGTCAGCTTCCACAGACTTAAAAAACTTCACTGAGGAGATCATTTCTTTCTACCTGTAAGTCCAATTCTGACACAGTTCCTAAGAGCTATTTCCTAATACCCAGAAGAAATATTGGCTGTTCTCACTTATTGATTTAGAAGAACAATCAACCTGTTAACTTTCTCAGGCCTACTTTGCCTCTGGGTATAAAAGATAGAAACTGGACTTCCCTTTGATCTTGTGCCCAAACCCATCCTACAGCTCCAATATTTGCGTTCCTGCCTTATTTTTAACTTCTTGATTCCTTTTCTCCTTGTCTTTTTGTATTTTCTACATCTAATTGGGATAAATCAAACCACTTGTGATTTCTAGTCCCATCTGCAGACTGCTGATCCCTTTCCAAGGAAATGTCTTAGTCTTTGATTGGTGTACTGCTGATTCCTGACAGGGACCATTAATGCTTTTGCTCAAATTAAAGCTGCAGTAAGGGAAACTCACCCAAAATTTCCCCCCCACACATGCTTTGGTATTTCCATTTATTCTTAACTCCTTGCTCATCTTGGTGGAAGACACGTTCTTACTCTTCTGTCAAGTCAAGCCATCTACTTGAGTCTTTATTTTCTCTATCTCTTTGCATCCTTAGTCCACCAATACCTCCGGCTTGCCGCCATGCCAAATTTGAGTAAAATACCTCTCAACTTTAAATCAAACTCTTAAACCACTGTCCTTTTTAGCTCCTTCCTACATCATCAGTCACTTCTCAAACGTGTGACTTCTGTCCTAGGAAGTGACATCTGACCTCTTCTCTCCACTTTCTCTCAAAACATTCTGTTTCTACACCCTCCTCCAAATTTTCCAACTATGTATACTAACCCTATTATTACATTGAAATGATCAGCTTTGTTATCCATATCCTCAAATAGACCTTTAACTGTCAGAGAATGAGACTCCCTCTTATTCATTTTGTGTTCCCCTCTTTCAGTCCAGTGCACTGCACAGGAAAAGGAGTTGGTTGTGCCCGTTGAACACAATTTCATGTGATTATTTTAAAATTTCCTCAAATGCCCAAGTTAATATAAAACCAAACTGGTTCTCCTCTGCATTGCTTCTACTTTCAACATTACATCAACCCTGAAGGGAAATACTTATCAAGGGAAGCAGGAGTAACATAGGAGGTAGAAAGCCACACATTTGAGAGATGCACAGGTCATCATCAAGAATTACTTGTAAGCTGAAATGTTGGAGAGATACGAACTTAATCAAATGAGGACCTAAAGCAGATAGAAACAGGTCAAGATAGAGGTGCTGGATAGCTGGAGCATGTTTGAGCTCCAGTGGAATGAAGCCTGGACCTTAGATTAGGCCTAGAGGTTGAAGTAGGGCTGCCTTCCTGTTGGTGGTGGTTGTGAGCAGCACCACTGTCCACCCAGTTTCCCTAGCCAGAACCTGGGAGAGGTGAATTCTTACATTTTCCTCACCTGTCTTCCTATATCCAATCAAATATCACAGCCTGTAAGTATATCTGGCTTCTAAATATTCCTTTTCTGCAGCCCATGCTGTCACTTGACTTCAGACATGTGTTTTATGACCACATGATAATTTTTTGCCTAATATCCTTCCCTCAGCTAATTTTTTTACACTGCTTCTAGTGGGGTCCTTCTTATCCAGAATTACAATTGTGCTCAAAAATTTCTAGCAGCTCCCTAAAACCTCCTGTATATTAAAAAAACAAACAAACAAATAAACTATACACTCCAGAGTGACAAACAAGGTCCTTCACAGTTTGACCCTGAATACCCTTTGGACCCATCTCATCATTTCTCCCCAAGTACCAGGTTTCTAATTTTGCTGAAACATTGCTGCTTCCTAAATACATTATATGCACCCAAACTTTCTCTCTGCTCTTAATGTTTTCTCTGCACAGAATGGCTTTCCCATCCTCATCAACCCAGAGAGTTTTTAACTCAATCTCAAAGTCTCCCTTCAAGTTTACCACCTTCTTTTGACCTCAGATCCAAGTTAGATGCTATGTTCACTATGTTCCCTTGGCCCTTACATTTCTCCATTACATTACTGAGCACACTGTGTTCTGATGGGCTTTCTTGTCTGTCTCCCAGGCTAGACCAACTCCTTTGAGGTCAGGGTCTCAAACCAGCACAGGTCAATGTCTAAAATGTGACTGTGAGAAATCTTTGTTGACTAAAGAATGAAGAAATGAAAACATGTCATGATACCCCTGGTTCTTTTCTGCATTAGGATTTGTTCCCCTCTCCTCACAGGTTCCCAGTTACTAAAGATTGATTCATAGGTCTCTACCTAGAGATTGGGTCCATTCTATTTGTTGTAGCAAAGGGTTGACCACCTGCTTCTCTACATCTCTGCCTACTGGCTTCTCTTAAGACTCTTCCCAACTCCAGAAAAGCTAACTTAATAGGTGGCCTGTCTAAATAGATGCCATACTTCTCCTGTATTCACTTCACAGCTCTCCTTCCTTTTCCTCACTTCCCCCAGCCCCATGACTACTGTCCAGATCGGAGCCACTTCTAACTGGCCACCCTCTCTCACTATCTATGTTACTGTGGTCACTACTCTTCTTGATACTTTCACTCTATTGCTTTGTAATTCTTTTGAATGGAAAACAATCCAAAGTAGTAACACTACCTGGCATAGTCCTCCCAAACTGCATCCTTACTAATTTGGTGAGAGGACAAGAAATGCTCCAACCTCTCTATTGCATCCCCCTCCCCAAAATGTGTAAATTCTTTCTCTGATTCCAACAACTTGTTTCGCCAGTTCATGTACTTTCTGTGATATTTTATGGAATGACAGCCTGGAGCACAAGATAGAAGGCTTTCCAAACTGTTCTCCTGGAAAAATGCCAGAAAGGGAGAGGGCAGTCGTCCATTAAACTAATTTGGTGCTCTGCTATTTAGGCAATAGTATTAGTGCTGTATGGAGAAGCAAACTGAGTGTGAGGGTAAATAAACAAACTGGGTCTAAAGTCAAAGTTATATTTAGGAATAGACATTTTAAATATATATTCATATTTTTTTGTGCTTCTGAAAGTAACATGTGGAATTAATCTTTTGAATTATCATGATTAAGAGGAAAACAATAAAAAATAGAGACTAAGATGTTTCTTAGATGAGTCTCCTTCAACCCCTCTTAGGAAGAGAAAGTATCTCATAGTGGTAATGTAATAAAGTGCATGTGCATTGGTAAATGCTAAAGAGTCAGGATCAAAAACCTGACATACAAAATAGTCTGTTTCCACTCCACAGTTAATGGCTATAGATATCATATGTAGCTAACTATCTGAAGCATTAACACATGATATGAGATCCACCCATATGAAATAAAATCTCTGGCCCTTATTTGTCATGGTAATAGAAGCTACAGGGATTTTTACGCTTTGTGGATCCAGTACTTTTTTAAAAAATAAATAACTTAAATATTGTAGTAATGCCAAATTTCAGCTAACTTTGTGAATGTGTGTGTGTGTATTTTTATACACACACACACACACACACACACACACACACACACACACATATATATATATTTTTTAATATAAAAAATTTCCAACCATTCCTAGGCCTGGTATTTGATGTGGTTATGAGTAGACAGACTTTTTCATTCCTTCCTTTTTAAAAATGAACTTCCAAATCATGAAGTTCCTGATAAGTCTTTGGTGTCCTAGATAGGGATTTCCCACTTTTCATTGTATGGAAAGAAATTTTATACCATGGTAGGAACAATTGAAAAATAATTCTAAAGAATAGTCTTATAGGAAATGAATTATTATTTTTTTAATCTACTGCCATTACCCTGCTAAATTCTAGCATTACTCTGCTTAATTCTATTAAAACTTAGATCCACTTTGGTTGTTTTACCTATTCATCATGAAATCTAATCCATTAAAATAGGATATACCAATCATTAGGTACATATAATTTTTTTTCTGTAATATCAAGCACTAAATTAACACTGTATTTGGATAAGTTTATTTAGGGTACCTATTCATTTCTTCAAATACCAAGAAACAAAATGCAAATTTATATCTTAATATTTGCTTTAAACACTTATATAAGCAGATTAATATTAACTTTCTTTCCAGAAAACTGGTTTGAAAATACTTTTGCCTCTTTCAAACTGTCTGTGTATGCTGTGGAATAGTGAATTTCTAAGATCCCCATTAGAAGTTCAAGAAAGCAGCATTGAAAACCTGGTTTTTCAAATTAGAAAAAAATGTTGACTTTATAAATTAGGAAAAGAAATGTTTTTCTGTGTATGAACTCTGTTCTAAGTTTCTACTATAGATGTCATTAGGTTTTATGACTCAAGGTAAATGTTTGTCTCTTTCATAAGTGTTTTTGGCAAGCCAGCATCAAATTCCATATTAACATAGAGAAGTGTGTGTGTATGGGGAGTGGGGAGAATATTTGTTTCTTGTAGCCCCAACTAGGACCTTAAGTAAAGATCATACAGTTTTGAAATGATTCTATTTGACACACTTTCAACATGCTATATGTATTAAGAAAAAGTAGAGTTTGATTTAATACAATTTTTAAAAATAGGGACAGTAGTGTGAAATCAAAATCTTCCCAAGCATTAACTTTGTTTAAACACTAAAAAAAATTTTTTTTTGAGGTCAATAAATAAGAAAAACAAAAGTTTAATGCTGTGGGTGGATATCTCTATCCATCTTTCTTTGTTAAAGTTCCAAATGCTACTACAATGAAAACAATTCACTTGCCAAAGGGACTATTGTAAGGACACAAAGATTAGTCTGGTGAGAAAGAAGCAAGAAGGCACGGAATTGACTTTGTGGGTGAAAAGGGACACAACTTTGTTTTTTCTGGGTAAATGTTCAAATGGCAAATTTTAAATGATGATTACTTTACAGGAGGTCTGGTAATCTTTACTCCCATGTTTTGTCCCTTAAACTGCATTTCACAGTGACATATTTTAAAAACTAGGATTACAGTGAGATTTTATTCTAAGTTTACTTACTTTTACATTGGGCTCTTTCAATTGTCATATATTTATATTAAGATACATCAAATATGATAGTTTTGCTAATATTCTTCATTGATAATTAAGCTGTACTGAAATTAAGTACATGAATAAGAATTACAAAATGGACCTATATTGCATGCTTTTCAGAACATGCTTTAGTCCTCATTCACAGCACTTATTGGATCTGGAATTATGTTTTTCAAGCTGGAGGGTGAGCTTCATGAAGAAAGGGATCGTGTGTCTGGTCCAGGGCTATATTCTCAGTACTGCGAATGGCATGTAGAAGAGCTTCATAAATGTTTCTGAATGAGTGAGTAAATTAATGAAATTGTAAGTATGTCTATGAATGGTAGATGAATCAATGAATGCTAGGATGGAGCAACAATTATGAAGAGAATTGATAATGTATCCATAGAATATGAAACCTGAGCTCCTAATTGACTTAGGCAAGTGAAAGGGTATCAATGGGGGGACACATACTGATGGTGTGCAGAATTGCTGTATATTTTGCGAAAATAACCAATCAATATGTTTTTATCATTAATATGTTTGAGGTATTAATTATAAACAACTGATAATTTTGTTCAACTCATCAAAAAGTGGCCTCTATGGCTGTTTGACAATAAAACATAATGGTTGAATTTTATCTGCAATACTGAGCACACCAGAGTATGAGACTTGATTCTTATAGGCTGTGGAAGATGGGCTATAAGTTAACGTGAAGAACCAGAGAGCTCTGAGCCAGTGTGGCCAGCAAGGTTTATGCAGAAGATAGCGTGTAAAATGTTGGCATCTAGCTGACAGCATTCTATCTTGCTAATAAATCCATGAGGAGTTGCCAGTTTACAGATATGGAGAAAGCAGCATAAAATGATTGGATGACTCTCAAAGGACACACAACTATTGGGACATAGTGGAAATTTTTCCCAATCACCTCTTAATCCCAAATCCAATGTTCTTCCCACCATATTATACCATCCCTAATGGATTAAAATGAAAAAAGAATTCATTTTTCCAACATCTCTCTAGGACTATGTACTAGACAAGTGATACTCAAGTTAAAGTACTCCATCTGTATAGGGAGTAAACAGAATAATAGATGAATAGAATAAAATGAAGAGAAACATAGATACCTTTCATATATACCTGACATAATTGTAATTATTGTCTACCCATAGATACATAGTGATTTATTATTTATACATAGGTTACAGCTCTATTGGATATGGCACCTATCTCTTTCTGTTATTTTTTATTACTAATTTACAAATTCTATCTTTAATAACATATTGCTATCAATGAACAATATGTGTAGAAAGGGATTTTCTAATGTGATAACTAATGAGCAACTATTGCAATAATTCACTTTAGAAAGTTTGATGTTGACATTTGATATTTAAATGTCGTTGGGTATCTGGATAGCAGAGACAATGTCCTTTTCTAAGTGTTATTTGAGGACTCTAAGTGTATTTTTATTGAATTCAGTAGGTACTGTTGGTTCAATTCAATTTGTTATAGAATAGAGGGGTTCCTTTCATCACTCCATCTTGCGCATTTGAGAAATTAGTAACTCTTCCTCATATTTTTCTTTTGAAGAACAGAAATGATTAATCCTTTTATGAATCTGTTAGGAATGATTTTGTGACTAAATGATATAATATGGGATTTATACTGAAGAAAAATTTATATAAAAATTATATTATAAAGAAAAATATATATAATATAATATCTTCAGTTCATTTATATTTAATGACCATTAAGATGGCTGGGGCTACCATCCTGCTCTCTGTTATACCTGTTCCATATGGCATTTGTTCCCACTGTCTTCTTCCTTCTTTTGGATTAAGTAATTTTTATGATTTCATTTTATTTCATTTGCTGGCTTATCAACTATAAGTTCTTTATAGATTTTTTTTAAGGTTTATAGTATACAGCTTTCACTTAGCACAATCAATACTTAAGAATACTATATCACTTTACATATAATACAAGAAGCCTAAAGTGCAATATACTTAAATTTCTTACTTCCTGGTACTTGGGAAATTATTACCATACTTTGGACTCCAACATAATGTTATATGCCCCTACATTGTACTGTTACTATATTTGCTTTAAACAGCCAATTATCTTCTAAAGAAACTAAAATTAAGGGGAAAAAGTATGAAACTTATGCATACATTTACTATTTCTCCTTTCCTTTGTATAGACTGAAATGTCCTTCGGACTCATTTTCCTCAATCTTCAAGGACTTTCTTGAATATTTTTTGTAGTTGTAGGTCAATTAGTGATGGATTTTTTCCATTTTTGTATAGTTGAGAAAAAAATTCAAGCTTCATGTTTGAAAGATGTTTTCATTGGGAATTTTACATTTTCATATAGAACTTTAGGCTTACATTTTTTCTGTTTTAAAATATGTTAAAGATATGGTTCCATCTCTTCTTGCTTTCCTTGTTCTCATCAAGAAATCAGTCACCACCTCTATGTCCCTCGGCTGAATGTATCTTCTGCACTGACTACTTTTATGATTTTTCTCTTAATCATTGGCTCTTAGCAATTTTTACCATGATGTGCCTCTGTGTAATTTCCTTCATGTTTCCTGTTTTGGGGTTCATTGAGCTTCTTGGATTTATGAGTTTATACTTTGCATTAAATTTGGAAACTACTGGTCATCATTTTTTCAAATATATTTTTCTGTTCCCATTCTTTCTCCTCTTCTTCAGAAAATCCAAATGTATGTGTATTAAACCACTTAAAACTGTCACACATCTTACTGAGGCTATGATCCTTTTTCCTTTGTTTTACTTCAAGTTCCCAAGATACCTTCTGCAGTATCTAATCTGCTGTTAATCCTGTGAGTAATGGTTTTCTATCACTGCTATAACAAATTACTACAAACTCTGTCTCTTAAAACAGCACAAATTTATAATCATACATTTCTGGACTTCCAAAGTTCAACAAGGGTCTTGCTAAGCTAAAATCAAGGTGTTGTCCAGGCTGCAGTCTTTTCTGAAGGCTCTAGGAGATAAGTCATTTCCTTGCCTTTTCCAAATTCTAAAGACCACATATATTTGGGGTTTTGGCCCCCTTCTTCCTTGAAAGCCAGAAACATAGCAACCCTCTGGCCTGCTTCCATTGTCACCTCTTAGTCCGAATTTTCTTGTTCTCCTCCCTCTTCCATTTTTAAGGACCATTGTGATGACACTGGACTCATCTGGATAATTCAGGATAATCTCCTATATTAATGGCTTAATTTAATCACGTCTACAAAATCCTTTTTGTCATGAGGTAAGATATTTTAAGATATTCACAGGTTCTATATTAGAATGTAGATATCATTAGGAAGCCATTATTTTGCATGCCACACCATCCAGTATATTTTCTTAACTTGTTATTTTCACTCCTAGAAGTTTAATTTGGATCTTTCCAATATCCCCCACGTCTCACTTAAACTAGCTCAGTCTTTCCTCTGCCTCCTCAAACACATGGTATATAGTTATAATTGTTTTAATGTCTTTGTTTATTCTCCTCTGTGTCACTCCTATCTCTGTTTCTATTGTTTTTTTTTTTTTCCTCCTCATGTTGGGCCATATTTTCTCATTTCCTTGAATGCCTAGTAATTTCGGCTGCATGCCAGAAATCGTGAATTTTATCTTATTTGGGATATTTTTGTAT
Source organism: Manis pentadactyla (assembly GCF_030020395.1). Taxonomy (NCBI): domain Eukaryota; kingdom Metazoa; phylum Chordata; class Mammalia; order Pholidota; family Manidae; genus Manis; species Manis pentadactyla. The sequence goes on along the minus strand of NC_080021.1, from coordinate 97,038,517 downwards.
TCTTATAAAAATATTCAGCTTTGTTCTGGGAAACAAGTCACTTGGAAATAGTTTGAACCTTTTGAGCTGCCTTGAACCATTTTTAGGTGTATCAGGGAAGTCTTATCCTAGAGCTGAATTTTTCCCCATTACCGAGGCAGGACCCTACTGAGTACTCTAACTAATGCCCTTTGAATTACAAAGCGTTTTCACTCCGGATGATTGGAAGGAAATTATATTTACCCCCTTTGGTGTTTCTGTGCCTTGGGCCGACCCCTTCCATGCTTGCACGGGTCAGCACTCAGGCGACAGGCTCAGGCAGCCCGGCCACAGACCGCCGTGCTCTCGCGCTCTCTGTCTCTTCCCACCACTCCTCTGGGAGACCCTTGGCCTACCACACCCCAGGGATCCTCTGAGGAAAGGGCATATGTGTATATACTTTTCAGCGTCTTAGGACTTTTTTCCCTACATAATATAAATATTGTTTTCTCTACATAATATAAATTCAATGACTTTACATATCGGTACAGATTTATTTTTTAAGATTGTAAATTCAAACTTAAAAGGAATACACATTCAGGAAGAGTCTATCATGGAGAATAATGTGTGAAATGGAAGCATTTACATTAGAACTGGAAATATCTGGGTCCTGTTACTTTAAAAGGAAGCAGTGCAGTTGACCTGGTTGGCACTGGGGAAAGGAAGGAGGGGCTGCAAGGAGATGGGTGCCAGAGAGCTGGGAATTAGGACAGCTGCCCTTTTTGTTTAAGCTGCCACTGGCCTTGCCAATGCACATGAGCCTCTCACAAATCATGCAAATTTCAGTATCTTTATGATACTACCTTTGATTCATGCAGGCAGGGAGCAGGAGAAAAAACTCTTGTGCACATGCAGACACATGCACACACACATACATGCACAGCCCATTGCAAGAACTGGCAAGGATTTTGTAGCTTCCAAATCATGTGAAAAGAAAGCATGGCTGTTCTCATGCCACTGAGCCTGAAGGCCCAAGGAAAATGGACGGTTTACACTTTTCCTGCCAAAGGGAAGCAGAACTAGAGAAATGTATAACTTAGAATGACCAGCTGCTTTGCCCCACTGAAGGATCCTAGAAATCCTCTCACAGGGGATCTTTCCCTGACCATGGCAACATTCTTTGATTTTCCTCTTCCAAATGCCTTCAGCTCTTAATGTCTGTCCCACACAATTTAGGACACAACTGGCTTGCCTTTCTTTTTTCTTTTTTTAACGAGTGCTTACTGTTAAGAAGTATTTTCTCGTCAATCAAATTGAATGCTCCATGTGGACAAGACTTCTGTGTGATCCATTTATGATGCACTGCCCCCAACTGCCACCCAGTTTCTTATGTTCCTTCTGTAAAGCTGGAGTGTTGATTGTAGTCCAACAGGCCTTTCCCCTTTCTCTAGAGGTCGTCTGTGTATACGGCAGTGACTCCTGCTTGATATCGCCAACATCCTAACAGTTAGGATGCTGGGTGTGGGAAGAAGGAAGTGACAAGGAGCCACAAATACACCATCTCCGACAGCCTTCCACTGACACAGGCCATAAATCAGGCTGCGCTGAAGGGAAAATGTAGCCCAGTTCTCGCCTCCCTCTCCTTTTGCTGCTGCCACATCCACCTTAAACTAGATAAAGTGTTTTATAGCCAAGTGTGGCAGATAGTCATTGTTAGGTGAGCTTTGGGGCCACTTCCCTCTGGTGTCTGCACTAACAGGAGTTCAATAGAAATTCAGCTCAGAAAGGGTCCAAGTAAGACCTTAAGACTTCAGAATTAATTCTGAATGTGTACAACCAATGAATACCCTAAAATAAAAGGAAGTGGTTGAGGACAGCCACTTGACCAGGGGAAACACTTGGAAGAAGGCTTGTCTCTCAAATATGTAAAGAGGAGGACAGCCCATAAAGCACAAATAAATAATATAAAGAAGGCTTTGATTATAAGGTATAAAGTTTCAGTTATGCAAGATGAATAAGTACTAGAGGTCTGCTGTCTGACACAGTGCCTGAAGCTAACAATGCTGTGGTGTGCACTGAGAAGTTTGTTGACGTAGATCTCATTTTAAGTGTTCTCAGCGCGTGCGCGCGCGCGCACACACACACACACACACACGAGGCATAAGGAAACTTTTCAAGGTGATGGATCTGATATGTCAATTACCTTGACTGTGGTGATGTTTTCATGGATGTAAGCATACCCAAACTCGTCAAATTGTATACGTTAAATAGGTACAGTTTTTTAATATCAGTTATGCCTCAGTAAAGCTGTTAAATATATATATGTGTATGTGTATATATAAACATATACTTGTGTATATACACATAACATTTGATCATTTTAATTTCAGAAAGTATGACTGCCTTTCCAAAAAATAATAATTACTATAGTAATAATGCAAAACTGATTATTCTAAAAGCATTAATCTCTTTTCTTTTTTCTTCTTGGATGTATGAATAAGGAGTGAGTGAGAGCAGAGGAAAACTCAAAAGCACAGAAAAATGAAAGGACAGTGGCAACCTTTTATTCTTGTTTTTGTCACTTTCAACTCCAATGTAGAAATAGGGAAGGAGATGGCCTTCTCTCTGTGAGTCTGTTCAACTCTCGTGGGGCAGGAAATCAAGATTCAGTTGCTTTTTAAATTTATCCCAGTCCCAGTTGGAGCTAAAGTAAGGAATCAAGGTCTGACCGCCATAGCACAGCAGTTGAAATTCATTCCTGGTCTTACCAATTGCTAATGGATTTTTTAAATATTTCATTCATTTTCAAGCTAATTATTGTACAGAGGAACTGAGCAATCATGGTCTTTACCCATTCTTGATTAATAACTACAGTGCAAGCATTATTGGTATTTGTTAGAAAGTAGTACTTTAGGCATGTCCCTGTGTTTGGGATTACACCAAATCTCCTAGTATTTCTCATTGCCTTTCAACAACATAAAAATATGTTAATCTGTTTTATAGAAAACACACTGATCAAAAACAGGGGAACAAATCATCATAATTAAATATATTTGTTCTTATTTCCAAATTAAAGGTGATTTTAATGAATATTTGGCCCTATCCAACTAGAAATAAAATTTTATATTTCTGTCATCTCAACAAATACTGATATATTTTGTTTGCTGTTAAAGATTGTGACATTTTAAGCTCTAGTCCGATAATTGCAGGTCAAATAGTATATGTAATTAATTTGAATATTCTACTTAAAAAAGGCTCCCTGAATCTATATTGTCAATCTATAACTTTTATTATTATTATTTTTTAAATATATTTTATATATTTATATATTATATATATTTGTATATTTATATATTATATATATATTATATATTTATTTTATTATTTATGTCAATCTATTTTATTATTTATATAAAATCTAGGGTTAGCTTCTTCCCCAAAAATAAATACTTCCTCCTTTGAAGTTTGGGTAAGTATAGTCTTCTGTTCATGGTCCAGTCATATGACAGTAAAATAAAAGGATATGCTCTCTGAAATTTGACCTACTCATAGTTTTCACTGTGACTGTTTAGTCCTGAATCATGATTAGGTGGTAAATTACAAACTTCCAGCTGTTCTCTACAATAAAGTAGTGTCTGAAAGGGCATTCAGTTGCTCCTCTTACTCAGACCCTAGCCAGACTTACCCCTGGTGACAGATGACAGAGGCTCCATAAGCATTGACTTCGAAGCCAAGCTCTTTTTCTAGCTTAGAGCTGAGTGATCACAATATTGAATCTAACAAGTTTAATGGATCTCTTCTCCTGAAGCATAGGTGTTTGGTAACCAACAAAAGGAACAGTCAGCTAACATTCTCTTTTCATATATGAACATGTGTGAGCTGAGATGAGTTTTATTCTTCCCGCCAGTGGTGTCTTCCATCTACAGCATAAAACAGCTGCTCAACTGAACCCATCAAAGCGAGTGTAGCTTCTACTGAAGGTGAAAAGTCTGCAATGTCATTTCATAAAGTCATTCACCCAGTGGTTCCTTTTGCCTTCTGAAAGAAGCCACAAATAGTCAGTAATTGACAGGCAGCTTTTTCAAGATTCTTGGAAACAATCCACACCACTTTGTGTTTAAAATGTAAGTTTCAGTAGTTCTCTGCATTTTGATCCCTGCGTTGGCTTTTGCAACAAAAACAAAAGGAAGCAATCTTCATGGTTTAATTTTTTCTTTAATTGTGGTAAGAACACAAAATGACTTAACTATGGGCATAATGCTGAATGGCAGACTTCTAGAGCTTATTCATCTTGTATAACTGAACCTTGATATCCAGAATAGCAACTCCCCATATCTTTCAACCTTGCCCCTGGCAACTACCATTCTTTTCTGTTCCTCTGCATTTGACTAGTTTAGACAAATAAGTGGAATCATGCATTAATCGTCCTCCTATGGTTTATTTCATTTAGCATAATATCCTCCTGTTCATCCATGTTGTCATATGTGGCAGGATCTCCTTTTCTATGGCTGGATAATATTCCACTGTATATAGGTACCACATTTTCTTATCCGTTTATCCACTGATGGACATTTAGGTTGTTTCTGTGTCTTGGCTATTGTGAACAATGCTGCAACAAACAAAGGAATGCAAATATTTCTTCTGATCCTGATTTCAATTATTTTAGATATATATATAATCCAGAAATGAGATTGCTGGAAGTAAGCAATATTTTGTATTGGAAATAGTCTTTGGTGCTTTTTCTGAAAATAAAAACAAAAAACGTGAATCAGTTTGCTGCAGAAACCACAGTTGTTCACTAAATTTATTTTGAATTAACTCTCTTCTGTAGTTATTTGGTGAAATATCAGGAAATTCAATACTCTAATTAGATTTGTGGGACTCAACTTCAACAAAATTAATTTTTCATAATTTATTCTCCCATTTCTCATTTGCAGATTTCTTTTTTTAAATCTGTTTGTATGTAAGTATTACACTCATATATTTAGTGGCCCCAAAACAGTAAATATTTGCATTTGACAATTCTGTATATCATAATGGTAACAATGAAAACATATCTAAGAAATATAAGCAATAACTCATAAGAGACACTGAAAACATTAACTGAGATCAACTGAACCTTATGATAGCCTGTTAGCTGGGGTTAACTAATCAAATCAGTCTTCCTAGCTCATCAGTAACTTTTAAATATATGACTTATTAGGAGATGTCTTCTTTAAGATGGTATATCAAGCATACTTCTATATCTTGACTCACTCCTGAGATCCCATTATAATGATAATGAAGGAATTAAATAGGTATAAAAAACTGTAAAAAATTCTTTAGAAGCATTTTCTGAACAATATGAGATCTCTCTCTTTGTCACACACACACGCACACACACACACACACACACATACACACACAGAAAGAGCAAAAAAAGGAGAATGGAATACTGTGGAAAAAGAACTCATAGATATTAGAAGTAAATCACCAAATAAAAATTTCAGACATAGATTTGGGAAATAAATGCAAGATAATTAGAACATGAAGCAGAGTCTGAAAATACAAGATGAAAGGCAGGAGATATAGATAATCTAACCAGGAGACCCAACATTACACTACCAAGAATTCCAGAAGGAAGAAGAGAAAAGGATGGGAAAAAAATTATCAGTGAAGTAATAAATATTACTCAGAGCAGAAGAGAAACTCAAGAATTTGAATTGCAAGGGCTCACTCAGTACTAGTGTGGATGAACTGAATAGATCCATGCCATGGGACTGCAGACCAATTGGTAGAACCCCAAGGAGATCAGTGGTGTGCAGTGATACATAATAATGTGTTACAAAGTGGGAGGAGAAATAATTGTGTTGAGAAGGAGGTCTGTATTCACACACCACAGAAAAATAAGTTAATTATAATGTATAATATGCCTCAAAGTGGTAATTTATATATCTGTAGTCATTGTTCTTCCATTGAAAATGCCCGTCTTTACCTAAAATAGTGATTAACAGTTTGTATAAAATTTTATATGTTTAGAGATGTAAGCATAACAGATTCTTATTGTGAACACTAAGTTTCCATGCATACACATTTTATGAAAAACAGCCAAAAAACTTTGTGTATATAATATATTGTTGTGGAATGGAGTGGAATGTGATGCAACAGAGGGTACCAGAGTGGTTTGGAAGGTAATGGAGCCCTCTCTGACAGAATGGAATGCAATGGAACTTGGTGAAATGGAGTGGAATGTTGTGGGGTACCATTTCGGTACCCTCTATTGCGTCACATTACACTCCATACCACTCTATTCTACAACATTCCACTCCATTCCACCATGTTCTATTGCGTTCCATTCCATCAAAGAAGGCTCCATTCCCTTCCAAACCACTCCCGTACCCTCTATTGTGTCACATTCCACTCCATTCCACATTTCACAACACACACACATATATATAATATTGCACAGATGGAAAAACTGAATCTAAGTAATTGCCTTTAAAGTACATTCTGAAATTCAGTTTCTTCATCTGTAAAGTGGGCAGAATAATGATATCTATATCACAGGTAACTTTAAGAAATAATTGCACTAACACACACAAAGTGATTGGGCTTGCCTGGCAAACAGTAATTGATCGTCAAGAGTTAGGAACTATTGTTAGGACATTGTAAAGGAGGGCAGTGTATCTCAATTTTAGAGAATATGATGGTGGTGAAAATCTAACTTCAAAGCATGCAAACAAATAAAAATAGAATGCATGAAAACTGGTTGTTATAAAGAACAACAAGACTGGGGATTGTGTGGGACGCAATGTTCTTACCTTTTGATTTGTCATTTTGTACTATTTAGTTTTTAAACATATTCATGTAGAGGTAAAATTACTTCCTCGAAAATTTGCTTCCATTATATGCATTTGTTTATTCTGGATCTCTCAGGCCTGTACATAACAGACATTGAGTAAACATTTGTGGATGAGTCGATTATGAGGGAATTATCTGCAGAATCTTAATTATCTATCTCATTCCCACCACAGACTTCGAAAATAAATTTCTACCACACTTTGAGAGCCTAGATTAGTGAACATTTCATACTGAAACAATAACATAATTATTTCCTTCTTTCCTTCAGTAATCAAAATGCTGTATAGAGATAATAAATATATTATCAGTTCATTTCAGCCAACAGGTTGTGTTGTGTTTCGTTGCAGAGTTGAAATCACCCACCATCTTCCCATACTTCTTAGAAATCGTTCTGAGAAAGAAGTACATCATATGCCTGGACATTTGGTCATCATCCTTGGATCTGTCAATCCTGTCACTAGCTTCCTGCTTTATCACTGTGTCACTCCCTAGTTTTTGCACATGATTTGGGAGTCAGGGGTTGGCTCTTCTGCTTACTTACCTGCAGGAATATAGTGAAATTCTCCAACAGTCCTTGCAGGGAAAGAACTGCGCTGGGGTCCTGTCTTTATCATTCATTGGACAAACCTGCAAGTTAGTCTTTTAATTGAGAGTGCGTGGAGAGAGGAGAAATTCTGTGTACTCTGAAGAGTGATCACAGGCCTTCAGGGACGTAAGCCTGTGCAGGTGGACTGGGAACCCGAGGCCCGGCACAGCAGTGTGCAGCCCCCACTTAAAGCAACAGAGCCAGTTATCATTCTGCTTCAAGAAGATGCTGCAGTACAGCCTGAAGAAGTCATAATAATAGTTAGCATTCAGTAGCAAACCCAGAATATCCTGTCTGCCATCTGATCAGGAGCAATGACTGATGTAAAATACCAGTGAGGCTGAACACTGACATTTCCATAACCTTGGTGAAGTAACCCCTGGCCTATCTTGGCTCCCTATGATTCCTCTTTTGGAGAAAACCACGCATGATATTTGAGGAGTTTTGATAGAAAATTTCAGGAATGAAATACAGGTATGTTGGCTTCGGATTATTGATCTTTGCATTATAAAGAAAGCTTAGAAAAATAAACTTAAAAAAGAACCCCTCATATTTAACTGCTGTAATGCATATTCATGTGTATGGAGCTCTTTAATGAAACGCATCTTTACAGAATTGCAGTTTTGGTCTGTTGTTTCTATAGATAAAATAAACCGATGTGGCAACAGCCTTAAACAGAATAGATCCTAAGGACCATGTCTTCAAGAGTAATGTTAAAGAATGAAATGAGAAAAAAACTGTGCTCCTGGGAAAAATAAAATCAGTTTGCTACCTGTGCTTCCACCAAAAAAAAGAAAATGCATCACCAAAATGTCCCCTGTGTCTTAGGTGAAATTCCCAAATGATACTCTGGCTTTTGCTGCAGCACCCTTCAAATCAAACTTTAACCATTTACAGTTTCTTTCCCCCTTGAAACAGTAGTAACTGCACTTTTCCTGGGGGTAGGAGAAAGAGGCTTTGCCATAAAAGCTATCTTAAAATGAGCATTTTATTTATGCTGTTTTTATTGAGACTAGAAGAGGTTGGAAGTGTTGAAAACTATGCAGGACCTTATGCCATCTGCCCTTATTTCATATGTTCCCTCATATGAGTTGGAACAAAGGAGTGGGCTGGATGGAATTAAAGAATGTATATAAAAAAAAAGAAAGAAAGTAGTGATCAAACGCTGCTGATAAGGGAAGCCAGTGTGCTCCTGGGTGATGTGTGTATTCAACTCCGGGCTGACTCCTCTTATGCTAATACAGCCAATTTCCTCTTTTATTTCATTTCTGGAGCCTGAATCTGCGATCTCTGATAAGGTTCCCAAGGATACCGCCTTCACTCACAAGCGAGGAGGGGGCCTGGGGTGGTGATGGAGATGTGTAACTCGGAGAGAGCACTAGTGGATGAATAATTTAAAGCTCCACCCGGAGATTTGAGGCAAAATGCAGAGATAAGACACACCACAGGGTCTTCTCTGTTTATTCAGAGCTTCATCTTCCAATGACAGCTGACCTCCAAGGTCAAGGGTATGATGGGAAATGGAACCAACAGTGGGAAAAGCTACTGGGCATCCCTGAAGAAAAGTGATGGTTTACTTCGTGTCAAATGAAAAATTGATCTTTTTATTTAACTACTTTTTTGTTGTTATTCATCAATGGAAAACCTGTGATTGAAGAAACTTCGCATAAACCGCAATGTATTTCACGATGTTGAGGCACTCCCATAAATTCTTGCCCAGCAACTTCACCTTGAAGTGTTCTGATCCTCTCGTTTCATAAGGAAATTTTTGAAGTTGGAAATAGCTTTGAGTGATAAAAAGGTATATGACTTGAGACCTCGAGTGACAAGCACAATGTCTGATTCAAAGGCAGTTTGATCTTTGATTTCTCTTAAGCAAATGATATGTTTCCTAAACTTTCTACCTATTCAACTTTGTATAGAAAGAGGCTCCAGGTTTCCCCTCATTACATATTTCTGGAGCCTTACATAATTCCTTTTGTGGCATAACACAACATTGCATACACTGAATCTAATCAAATCTTTGTGTTTTTACTAGTTTGCCCTAAATCCCTGAATCTAATAACTCTTTGCAGTTCAGAAAATGTGAAGCCATTTGTCCTGGCTGGAACCACGTTGTTAGTTTTAGGATCTTACAAATTCTGACAATAAGACATGTACCTAGGAAAACTCTGCTCCCCATTATCAAAACCGTCTGCTCAGTCACTCCTATTTGTTTCAATAGAATACAACCATGACCTCTATGGGAAGAGAGGCAATGTCAGATGTTTCTCAGGGCTGGTTTACATTTCCCTCATCGTCTTAAACTGCTGTTTCTGCTTTCCTCTGTTTGAATGTTACCCGTGTTTTCATTCCTGAGCAATCATACCTTTTATCTCTTTTAGATAAACATGAAAACATACTAAGGTCACTGCTGGGTGAAAGGTAAGCTGTGCGTGACTGCCACCGGGCCATACTGAGTCTTTTCTTTCCTCCCTTCCTTGACAAATACTGCTTGGGGTTCCAGCGGAGGGAGACAAGTCTTCGGTGTAATTCACAGGCTGCCGCATCGAGGGCCCATACAGGCCCTCCCTGAAGGGCCCCATTACCGAGGCGCCAGCCTGCCTGTGTCCGCGCACGCACTTTGTCCATGGCACCCTTTACTTTTTTTTTTACTCCCCCGCCCTGCCCCGGCATTCTTGTTTTTATATTTAGAATCTATCAAAGCAAATGCAAGGTGCACTACATTTTATTGGCTTCCTCGGTGAATTTTGTGCATTTTGCCAAGGATTAGAAGACAACCATCCTCATTATTCTTGGCCTGATCTTCTTTTTTTTACTTTTTCTTCTTTTTTTTCCTGAGCAGTAGGAAGAGCAATGGGAGAGAGTGCGCACAGACTGAAGCCCCAGCTGAACGAGCAGAGTCTGACTAGGGTGGGCCCCCGACGGCTGCTATGAATGAAGCTGAGGCACAAAACTTTCTGGTAATGACAGAAGGGGGAGCTTTAAGTTAGCCCTCTTGCAGTCTTCCTGTGTTAATTTAGAAATCAGATAGGCAGTTTAATTTTGACACTGAGGATCATTTTTGAAATTCTATGGAATGACTTTGATTAACCGCTAGTGAAAAACAGCAAGGCAGTTCCTTACTACTGGCTCCTTTCAGATAATGCAGACAATGTACCCTACATTATGTTTCAGAAATGTAGAGTGCAGTATCAGGTAGTCCAAACACCACATGGATTTCCACAATACATAATGTTCACTTTAGCCTAAAAAGTGGTATTTTAAGAATTACTAAATTATTGGCTTAAGGGTGTGTTTTTACTCTTTTTCCCAACAAACTACCATTGCATGTAATTCCTGTTATCATCATCTTTAGATAGTGTTCAAATGCAGAAGCTCAACTGGTCAACTAAAAGTGATGCTCATATTGAAGGAGGACATCAATTAAAAATTAAAAACAACAACAGCAATGAATTTAGAGCCACAAATAGACTAAAGAACAAGATAGTCTTCAGCTAGGAGACCCTTCTTTTCAAGTCAGTTTTTAAGAAGTAGATTTCCTGCCCCACAAAATAATTAAGACACAGTCCATCTTATAAGTATATACATTGATAATCCTAGCAAATTAGATTGGAAGCAGACATTAAAAACATCCTAGTTCAAACTTTGTGAGAGAACTTAGTGGTGAAGTCAGTACTGACACCCCCATCAAGGCCTGTCTGTTCCTCTGCCTGTTCCCTAATCACTTCTGTTAATATGATTAAGTGAAAAACTGCTGATTATCACATCACAGCCCTGTAAAAGGGTGGAATTCATTAATTCATCCTTCATATTCCTGAGCCTCTGATTCTTCTATTCTAGAAGCAACTCAACAGCTCTATTCAAAGCTCAACTTTGCAAAACATTTAGGCCAAATAATTCAGCATGCAGGAATAAACAGTTTGGGTTGAAGTACCGAGGCAATAAACCTGTACATCTTTTTTAGCTTTGTTAGTTTAAAAATAATGTATTTCAACAACAATAAAAGTTAATGTTGCTGATGACTGTGAGTGCAGTCATGTATGAACAGGCAGATCAGAGGGAAACGGGAAATTATCTTACAGAACTTATGAGCAAACATCTGTGTTTACCTATAAGTACTTCTTAATGGAAAGTAATTAAAAATAGGCAGCAGATGTTATAGAAAAAGCATCAAAACTATGTTAGTGTGGGTGAACCCAATTCAAAAAATTATTAGTTAAAATTTTAGACACAGAGAGGATAGTTAGTTTAATTCTTTCACTTGAAATTTGAAGTCCCTGAAGCTCCAAGAAATTGCTTTGCCCCACACAGCACAGTTTGTAGTAGAGCTGAAAATTGGGCCCATGACTCCTCACCCTCCAGTGCAAATATAGAGAAAGGGGAGGTATTTACATGGACCTTTCTTACTATTCTAAGGTCTGCTTGAAAAGAGAAATGGGTACTTTTTCCTCCAAAGGCCTTTTTCTGCCATGAGTACACAACATTCATCTCATCTGATGATCTATGCATGTCTCAGATTATCATAAATCAATGATAGCCCAAATCAATAATCCTAAATAGGAAAATATATAACTTTCCATTTTAACAAAGATTTTCCCTATAAATTAGTATTATAAAGGCTCCAGAGGGATTTATCTGTGGATATATCTTTTTTTAAAGTTAAAAAATATAAATTTGGATATATCTTAATTTTAAAAAAGTCAAAATACAGCAGGCAAATAAACAAGCATCAGTCCTGTGTTTTCCTTTGCTGTATCATTTGTTTACACTGACACATAATGGTATGTCCTTGCTTTCTGACTATCCATTTAAGATGTCTTAGATTTGGATTCAAATTTTCTTAGGGCCATCACCATAGAGAAGATTCTTGGGCATTCAAGAAGCATTATTTGTAGGTTTTTATGGCAAGGGAATTTTTACTGAGTGTAACTGTGCAAAGCACTTTACTCCACCTATGGGAATATTGGCAGTAGGGTGTTTAGTCATTAAATTAAGGAGAACCGCATTCCTCCTGGCTCTTTCCTGTGGAAATGAATCTGGCTGTCTGTGCCATACCCTGTTTGGCTTCCCTTGGGTCAATTAATCCATACATAAAACCAGATCTGTGGGGGTGGTTTCCCTCTTATCTCTACTACTTGGATTTTGTTTCAGATTTGGGAAATTGGTTTGATCTAAGCATTTAACTTTCAAGGTCACTCTTTTTCTGTGCAGCACTCAACATTGCTAATACATTGATGACAGCATGGAGTTTGTTTAAAATCCTACAGTTCATTATGGACATTAAAGCATTTTGATCATTTGTTACATGTCAGCATTATAGAATATTACTTGGATCTAGTTTTATGAAATATTATTCTACAAACAATTTAGGATGGGATTTATGCCTTAGTTCATTTTTGGCAAACTGAAAAAAAAAAGTAACCTGTACTATTTTATTCTTTGTAACCACCATCTCATTCTTAAATTTAGTTTTACTTACATGGTCTCTGTTAGTTAAAATATTAATTTTAGAGGTCAATGAATCTGGAGAAGAGTGTACTACATTGAAAGTTTTATTATTTTTATTTTTTATTTTTTTGGTATATGCCCTCTCAGTTGAACTCTTAACTTATAGCCTATTTCTTTCTCTCTCAGAAAGAGCAAAAAATTTACGTTGTCATTTAAATAAACATTTTTCTGTCAGATTTTATTAGTTTCCTTCTTTAACTCCTACTTTTTATGCAATGCACTTTCAAACAAGAGAGAAAAGCAGATACTGTATAGCTTTCTTATCTAAAATCCTCAAAATAATCATACCTCTTCTAAACATAAATGCATATTATATTTTTCAGAACTAAGTTTTTAAAAGTTAAATCAAACTAGTAACTAAAACTATAGTTTAGCTTTCCATGAGCAGTCATTTCCAATTTTTTAATTTCTTTTCTCTGTTGTTGTTTTTGTAAGGACATGACTTTAGGGAAATGTTTTTAATCAAGTTAAAAAAATAAAAAGCCAAGTATATTTAGCCACTTTTCATTAAACAGAATGAAAATGTGTCTCTTCCATCTAGTTACAGCAGAGTCTACAAGGCCTTAATAGGCTTTAATTCTCTTCATTATAATATTTGTTTGTCAGTCGCATGATTCTTCCTATTCTCCCAACAGAAAATGCATTAGAGCTGGTCAAGGCTTACCACTTGGACATGTCTTTATGAGAGATTCTGCCATTTTTCTTAATTGAAACATAATAATTATCTGTGTGTGTTCCATGAATGGGACGCATGTTTCCTGGTCACCACATGCCCAAACTTTCACTGGTGTTTCAGACTCACACTTGGAGACCTTGAGTTTTACACAGCAAAGATTAACAGAAATCCAGGGATGTAATGATCAGTGGTGAGTATGGGATGTCTTATAAAATATTACTTTGCTCATTATTTATGAAAGCCACATGAAAGACTGGGAAAACTGATTTTAAGTTTATCACAGAGCATTTATTGAATATAATTAAATAGCACTGGTTTTTAGATATTTTAAATATATTTTCAGAAGTACTCATAACAAAAATCACAAGATATTTTATAAGGTGGTTTGGAGTAAAAAAAAATGCTTGGTTGTTGCTAAACTTACTACTAAGCTTTTCTGGGGACACGGCCATAAAGGGGGTTGTTTCTGAAACAGTGAATACTATGTTGGACGTATATTTAGGAAATAGTCACTGTTTTACCTTGGAAAATTATAGATGATTTTACACAACAACCATTCTTCCAAAATAAGCCATTTTGATAAGTTCTTTCATAAACTTTGTATCTACCTGTCTACTTATGCCTTAAAACATTTACCTTTATTGAGAACAGAGCATATGAAAATCCCAAGTTTTAGGTATTTATGAATAAAAAAAACTATATAGTAGATAATTAGAAATCATCTTTATTTCAAAATACTAAAAAATTTTGAAGTACTGATATGGAATGCATTGACAAAGAAAATAATTTTCATCATGTTTCCCTTTCTAAAACAGCCACAGTGAGAAAATAAGTGAAATAATGTGTATGACACTGCATTTTATATAAGAATATAGCCAAGAGAGAGACCTGGCGTGCCCTGTGCTTGTGTAACTAAGTATTTACTAGACAATGCAACTTTATTTCATGTGGCTTCTTTGGAAAAGCCTTACATGTTAAATTAAATAATAAGGCAAATAATTAAAATAAAAGAGAAACAGATAGGGAAATAAAAAAACAAATATTGAAAATGCAGGATAGGAGTGCCTAATTCAGGGTTCCTTGAAATGTTACCTATCATAAACTTTGAACCACTATAAAGGGCCTAAAATGCTAGATATTAAAAAGAACACTAATAATAAGAAAATGTCGGCCAATATTACTTTCGTCCTATTTCTCTGTACCAGTGATTACTTTTTTACACACCCCAGTGCCTTACTGAGTCAGTGTCATATCCTGTGTAACTGCATGATCCATTTTTTTTTATTTGGTTCCACGGGAAGCAAGACTGACATTCTGATTTCACAGAGAAGATATGGAACTCATAACAAAGGGCTAAAATTAGGGTGTTTTTTTCTCCTATCAGTATTGCAATTACAGATGACAGTCAGTTTTAGGACAAAATTATCTGGAGTTTAATTTGATTCTGTAACATATTTAGAGGTTGAAATTTAAGTTCACTGATAAAGTAACATCTTGTGGATGAAACTTCAAAGATGAAGAGACAGATAAAACACCCAGGGCAGTGTCAGCGCAGAGCAGGTGCAAATGCCGGGGACAGGGAGAGGGTCCAGGAGCTGCCCTCGGAGCTCCCCCTTGGGACTGCACCCCCTTGCTGTCGGCCACCTTTTCTTGGTCATCTAGTGGTATATTTTTATTTGTTTGGAACAGATTTTAATGATACCACCTCGTGGTAGCGCTGGAGCATGATTTTCTCCACTCCTGATTACTAAAAGATAGAAAGTAGAAGGTGGAGAAAGCAGGGTGGGATTTGAATGGCTCAATAATTACATCCCGATTGAATAACCAACCTCTGACCCTCAGTCAATCATGGAAGGAAAGAGCAGACCATCCACTTAAGCCTGAAGTCTTCCCTAGACTTGGAGCATGAAAGCCCTTCATACAAATCATCAAAGGGCTGGTGAAGCTTGTGAAGAATCATTGAATAAGCCACTTCCTTTCTTCTTTCTGTCTAGGTTCTGCCCTTTAGGACTCCAGGAAATTTGTCCTCAACTTGTATCTATGAATTAACTAACTTCAACTGTTAGAAGAAAACAACACTCTGAAAGCCATCATGAATCTTTCTTCTTTTGATTACTTTCCTTTGCTGTGTTTTTCTGCCTCCTAAAGTCACTTACATTTGCACAACACTGGGGAGCACTAAGGAGTGATCACAGCACCAATTCTTACACCTTATCACAGTTTCACACAGTCCTTGAAAAACACAGAAAGGGGGTGTAACAATCCCCATTTAGGCAGCAGAAACAGGCAAATGGAGGCTTAGAAAACTAAGTAATTTCTAACATGATTTTCTGACCCTGACCCAGTGCCTTTTCAGTAAGTCTGTCTGCTTCTTTGAACACAGGCATTTCTCAGCTCTGACCTTGACCAGATGTTCACCTCTTTCTCTATTTTCTGCCTTGTAGATCTCTCCTTGTTCAAGCTCAGTTCTGTTGTTCAGTACTTCTCACTGAATAGTCAATAGTAAGATACCTTTGACAACACATCAAATCATGTAATCTGTCATATAAATATGCTATCTAGACAATAAGTGTGTTCAAACAAGTATGTCTTATATAACTCATATTTTCTGTGCTTTGCAAACTGTGGGAACTTAACTTAAGTACCAGTGCACACTGTTGTTCTACTCAATGATCATCACAACATAGATGTGGTTCCTGAGAGGTTTAACTGGATATGTTCACTAAGTAGGATTTGTCACAGCAGAAGTTATCCTGTTTCTCATACAGTCGTGATGTAGACAGAGGAAATACACTCAGACTCCAAAGGAGGGGAAGTTGTGTTTCACAATATAAACCACGCTGAGGGTAAAGTTTTCTGCTTTTAAAGTAATTAAGACTTTAAGACTATAGGAAAACTGTCTTCTGAATCTGTTCTTAAGAAACAAAACATCCACAGTCACATACATTTGACACTGGAATTGAAGAAAGAAAGGAAGGAAGGCAGGAAGGCAGGAAGGCAGGAAATAAGGAAGGAATAGAAAGATGGGCCTTTAGGCTTTGCAAAAATGCAACTCACCACATACAGAGGAAGGAGGTCATTATCCACCGTCTGCATGACCAGCTTCCTTACTACCATTCCAACTGCACTGTTCAATGAATCTTCTTTTACTCACATGATTTCCCCTACCTACCAAATATTTCTGTGTCTTTTTCTTCACTGATTCTTTACTGAAATTCAGCATGAGAGCCAGTTCCTCTCACTGACCTCTTTTTTCTCTCATAGCAAATACTTTCTCACTTTGCATTCATACTGAACTGATGCATACCATGTATATATTATGTGGTGCTTGCTTCATTCTGCCTGCATGTTAAATGTATATCTTCTATCCCCTACCATGCTGTATACTTCCCAGAGATTCCAGTGATTTATTTTTAATCCTGAGGACTTTGGTCAGTTAATGGCTGGAGTAGATACTTCACAATTGCTTGATGGACTGCTGCATGCAAGAATGAATGAACTAATAGGGAATAACTAGATGTAAGAATATTTGTGTGGAGAAAAAGAACCAAGTTGGAGCAATGAGTGTTGTTAATTATCTCAGCACAGACTGGGTTGCATTAAGATGAGGAGG
This sequence comes from Manis pentadactyla, assembly GCF_030020395.1. NCBI lineage: Eukaryota > Metazoa > Chordata > Mammalia > Pholidota > Manidae > Manis > Manis pentadactyla. The sequence goes on along the minus strand of NC_080021.1, from coordinate 97,021,333 downwards.
CTGGTATGTGTTCAGACCTGGTGAAGGATTGTTTCCTAATTCAATATACGCATCAGCCAACAAGGAAGGAGACTACTTAATTTGTGATAAAGTATTAAAAGGGACATCGCTGAATGTCTAAAGATAGGGAAATCCTGTTCTATGAACTCACAAACTCTTTGGTTTGCTAGAAATTAGTGTTGTGAGAAAGCGACATAGGACAACTTTTCTACTTACTTTGGGGGAGTTAAGTATACAAACAAAATAATTTCCATTCAAATTATTAAGGAGTTGCAGCTCTCTCCTCATGAATTCATTCAAACTCAACAATTACAAATTATTTCTACTCCAACTAACCACCCAATGCATGTTTCTGTTGTCAAAGAAAAGCATAAAACTTAGAAAAACAAAGTGTGAGACACAGGAGTGCTTTCTGTTTGCCGTGAGAAGGAAATTAAGCTAACAGAACAGCAATCTGCTCCAGTGTCACTCCCAAGCGCTCATTTCTCAGTGTTCCTGGGTTAGGTCCTACCCAGAGTAAATTCTGAAGCCATGACCCTTACTACTATATGTTTATAATTAAAACATGACACTAATAACCTTATGCCAAATTTGCTGAGTTAAACAGTGAACACAAAAGGTACAGTGCTTAAGTGGATAAGTGCCTGAAGAGGAATGATGATTGACACAGGAACAGCTGAAGTTGTATTTGTAGTTGTTGAGGTCAAGTGGGAATCACTATGTTTCTCCCCATGAGTTAAGAAAAGTTTTAATTGTGGTTTGACACCTACTCCTGCCAGATGCCTAAGGAACTCCACGTGAAGTCAGGAAAAGAACACCCTTCACAGGAGCTTTGACTGGTGATGTGTAGTGGCCACTACCAAGATCATTGGTGAGAGGTACAAAGCAGGAAGCCTCTCTAAGCTCACACAGGGAAAGGCTTTCCTCGGACTGGGTGTCCCAAACGCTGTGCAGCTTTTCCAGTTGGTCCTTCCCTAGGCAGTGAAGGAAACTCTTACATTTTTGTAACTCCTAAAAGCAGTCTCTCAAAATGAAGTAGTCATACCCATTTCACCTAAGAGGAGCATGATTAAACCTGCATCTCCATCCTGCATCTTCTCTCCCCTGTCCTGCACTTGACTCCTTGCTATTGGAGGCTAACTCATATACCAGTATTTCAAGAGTTGAGTACTTTTTTTAAATCAGGACAAACTCATGTGTGAGTAAAATTCAAAGTCCATTGTACTTAGTCAAGATCACCCTATCTTTTGGGCACAGCACACTGGCAGTATTGGATAACTGTATTAGCTAAAACAAATTTCATTTCAGCATAGATATGTAACAGATGAGGCCAGTGTGAGTTTAATATATGCAAAATCATTCCAGTTTCCATTTAAAAGGGGAAAAAAATCATGAGAACATTAACTTTTGAGCTAATTAGTCAAGAAACATTGAAGTCCAAAAATACCACATTGGAACTCGGTGTATAAAACAGTTTTAATTTCTCAGAGCCACAGCAATTCCCCTTTTAGCTCACAGGCAACATGCTCTTTTTTGGGTCCAGGTTTTGTAAGGAAATTAACATGGCTTATTGGGGATAGGCCGTATCAGGAGAAGTAGATGCAATGAATGTCTCCAGATAACAAACAATTAGGGATATTAAATTGATTAAAGTAGATCAAAGGGAGTTAAAATAAAAGGGATAAAGAGAAACAATATTCCCAAGGACAAATAATTTGGAAGTGAGTCATGAGAGCCCTGGAGGGAGGAAAGTGGGTGGTTCCATGATGAAAGAACTTGACATTGCCAAAGCTCAAGTAAATTGGCTGCAACCCGTTCCAAATAAGTTAGAAATCTGACCTTGATGCTGCTTTTTTTCTCATGACATTCCCAAACTAGATGGGTGCTGTTATCTCCTCTCCTCTCTCTCTCTCTGTTTTTAAGACAAAAGGAAGTTGTAATGCTTCTTAAGTCATACAGAAAGCTAGTGGAGGAAATGGGACTAGAAATCATGACACTATTGAGACCAGTTTATAGCTAAACTGAATGAACTAGTTATTAGTAGTAGATACAGATATTTTTATTAGTGATAATTAGTAATAGCTTCAGAGACTACTTATCAAGTATAAAAAACAGGCAAGTATTGATAGACTATCTCAACTTCCAGCTGAAGTCTTTAACTACCACTAATAGTACATTAGTTGCCATTATTATTGTTTGTGAGGGGGTTACAGCTAGGTAATGACCCAATTCCATGAACAAGTGGCTATTGCCCACAGGAAGCTGTGTGAAGAGGACAGTGTGAGAAGCAAGAATGATCCTTGGGTCTGATCCACGGCAACCTGGCACTGCCCAGCCAATGTCTTGCTGTAGTCATTGCACCCCCTGACCAGGAGTCCCACATGCACCTTGCACTTCAGCCCCAAGGCTTGGTATCTGTTCTGCGGAGCTCATGACCCCTGCAGCAGGGACATGTTGTTTTGGGGAGGTCTGCCATGTACCTTACTGGTGTTAAGATTGGTTGGATTTTGGTATTCCTATGAGGCTCAGAGAGAATTGCAGACACTTGGACTTTGTGGTTACATGGAGGGGATAGGGATTGCTACCCTGCTTCCTATTTCATAGAGCATATTTGCATGGCTGGTCAAAATATGGCAGGTTACTGGGCAAACAGTTGTCTTTCAAATCTGAACAGTCAAAGAGAAAAGACTCAATTCTTCGGTACTCATATCTTCTGAAGAAAGATTTCTTTGTACTGGAGATCATAATGGATATCATCAATGCACAATCAGTGGTAGAAATGAAAGGGAAGTATGTTCTAATTTGATTATACATTTTTCAGCTGTGCTCTAACAAGCAGCCTTGTAACTGCTAGAACTACCATGTGCAATTATTTAACAAATATGTTGGATTTTAACAACTACCACTTATTCGGCAATTCTTTCTGGCTGGTCCTCTAAGCTTTATATACATAAAATTTAATTCTTTTGAAGTGACTGTTTTCTCCATATCACATAGGAAGAGATGGAAGTTTTAGAATACACAGCTAGTTAATGGAAAAGCTAGGATTTAAAGCCATCTCTGTCTTATTGTATGATTAAGGTGAGCAAAGCCCCTGCCCTAGAAGGGTGGCAGTAGAAGGGACTATATCAGAAGTGCCAGACTAACATATTCTTACATCTTGCACAGAGTAAATGCCCCTTGTAGTAACTTCAAGTAACAAGGACCAGTCTTACTCTCCACTCTCTGCTCTACCTGACCTTTGCCATCCTTGTGGCCCTCTGTGCTTTCTCCCTTGTCTGCTGTGCTCATACACCTTTTCCCAGCTGTCTTGAAAGGTGATCATTTTCCGCTGTTCTCTCCTTTAGTCATTAGTACCCTTGACCTAGTGACCATTTAATTCGATTCACTTAACTCCATTACTGCCACTACTAGGACTACCATGGTTACTCCCGTCGCTGTCAGTACTTCCACTGTGACCACGCCAGCCCGCTGGCATGAGGTGCTCATCATCTTCCTTTTAACGCGTACTGTGTATGATTATCTGAAGTTTACAAAGGAGGCTTCTAGAACTCTCCTAAAGTCACAAAACTTGCAAGCTATCAGGCTGAAACTGGAGCCCAGCCTTGGGTTATACGGACTGCTCTTTGCACTTGGCCAGGAAAACCCCAAAGGTGACATTTTCACTTAAAAGAATCCAGCACCACTCTTTTGGATTTTTTTCCCATGGCTAATGGTCTTTTTAATTTCACTTTCCATCTTATCAAATCTTAACTTTTGAGGATAGGAAATCAGTTTTATTCTGTGGGTTAAAACACTCTAACCCTCATGTGATTGCTAGTCTAAGTCTCTGTCTCAGCTCCCCTAGCTGTATGATGGGATCAAAGGCATTGGCTCTGCCCTCCACGCGGGGGATCATAATGCAAAATGAAGTCATGCAAACAAAAAAGTGAGTGTTTACTGCCCAGGACTATGCAGTGTAATGTCACACTAGCTTATTTAAAATGTAATGACTGACTATGGGTTGAAAGGCTTTAACTTTATTTATTGACTTTCAGCACTAATGAATAGGTGAGGAAAGTATCTCAGGTCAAAAGGAGTCATTCCTGATTCTTGGAATGAGGACAGGGAGCTGTTTGTCCTTTCTAGGTACACAGAAGCAGACCTGTGATCAGGCGGAGCAGGAATGCTGGGAGGGGCTGCGGGAGCTGTTACGTCCCGGGGCTCCCACTCGGCCAGGGCAGAGCGATGGTGAGCGTGAGTGGGACCCTGGAGCGTGTGTCCTGAGCGTCAGCACGCTATGTGTTACTGCTGTACCTGAGAAAGCCGGAAAGAACGCACCTCAGCAGAGCACTCTTAACTGTTGAGAGGGTAAGAGCTACTGCCTCAGCCAGAAAGACTCTGACAAAGGACACCTTCACAACCCATAAATTAAAAGTGACCTTCAGAAGCATTTCAGTTTCAGGACTCATCATTTTACGACTTCACGCCTTATGGACGCAAAAAGCTGTGTAACTCATTTTCTTTGAATGAAGAGTATTTAGAATCATCCACAGGATAGTGTCTACAGGGTTTTGGCCACAGCCACTTACTCCCCAGAGACAGAAGGTGCTCTTTCAACCACTGTATATAGTAAATATATACATGTATTGTGCATGTATCCTGCACGCTGGGGGCTCCAAGAGAGGAGGATAGTGTAACAAGCAGCACAGAAATAAGCATAAAAGTAACAACAATAATTCTTTAAAAGAAACGTGATTCTGAAAACACCTGAGACAGGTAAATGAGAGGGCAGTATCCCATTGGCAAAATCACTGAATTGTCACCCTACCTGTAGGGTTACAATAGCATTGGTCTCAATTTTAATATGTGAACACTATCATATGCCAACAGAGGAATTTTCACAAAGACAATTTCAGAAATTTCTAATTTGTGTACTTGACTCAAAATTAAACTAAGGAAAGATGGGTCTTGGCAAAATTAGTAAGACTAACAGAAATGCTGGATATTGTAATTCTACTTGTTTAGTCTAGTTTCCTCATCTGCTCATTGTCCCAATTATCCACTGTAACCTGCTTGAGACTAGAGTTCACTTTAGACTGACAGTTTGCATTCTGGATCACCTAGTTCTTCTCAGCTCATCATATAGATGAAATAATCTTTTAAAAGTCCTGATAGCATCTTATAACTTCTTACATCATTCTTCACAGTTGCATTCTGCATTTCTTTGCATGATTTCTTGGGAACTGTCTCTCTATTAGATTGCATGAACCATAATACCAGGAAATTACATCTATTCTTTCTCATCCCTATACCTGTAACACACTCCTGCTACATAATAGATTTGCAGTGACTATTTTTTTGAATGAGTGATGTGTGAGTGAATAAACACATGGATGACTGCAGATGTTCAAGTTTGTTGAATCAAGCTGGAAAACTTTAATATCACATCTTTCTATTTATATTTTTATGCAATAATCTTATCACTTCACAGAAATATTCATTATATAAAAGGTCTCATATAAATGGATTAAGCAATGACAGTATTGTTGTACACATGAACATGAGATTTTTTATTAATAAAATATAGTTGATATACAATCTTATATTGGTTTCAAGTATACAACACAGTGGTTCAACAGTTACCCATATTATTAAATCCTCACCCCCACTAGTGCAGTTACTCTCTGTCAACATAGAAAAATGTTACGGAATTGTTGGCTATATTCTTCATGCTGTACTACAATCCCTGTGACCAGCTTATATTATGATTAAGAATTTTTTGTGTCCCTTTATCTGCCTCACCCTTCCCATGCCCCCACCCCAACCCCTTCCCTTCTGGTAACAACCAGTCACTTCTCAGTGTCTATGAATCTACTGCTGTTTTGTTCACTTTGTTTTGTTTTTAGACTCCACAAATAAGTGAAATCATGGCGTTTGTCTTTATCCTCCTGGCTTATTTCACTTAGCATAATACCCTCTAGGTCCATCTGTGTTTCTGCATGTGGCAGGATTTCTCTTTTTTATGGCTGAATAATATTCCATTGTGTATATGTACCACAACTTCTTTATCCAGTCATCTATTGATGGACACTTAGGTTGCTTCCATATCTTAGTTATTATAAATAATATGCAATAAAGATCTTCCACATCACTAAGATAGATCATGGAAATGCAAATTAAAACCACAATGAGATATCACCTCACACCAGTTAGAATGGCCAGTATCCAAAAGACCAGAAGTAACAAATGTTGGTGAGGATGTGGAAAAAGGGGAATGAACCCTCCTATACTGATGGTGGGAATGTATGTTGGTAGAGTCACTGTGAAAAGCAGTACGGAGGTTCCTCAAAAAACTAAAATAGAAATACCATATGACCCAGTAATTCCACTTCTAGGAACATGAGAGAGTTTCTAGTGCTCTAGGACAGCGTTTTCAAGTGCATATGTGTTAGAAACATTCCTAATTGTCCACCAATAGGCATCTCCACCCCCTAATTAGAGATTGATGATTTTGTTTGAAGAGGCAATGAGCAACATTTTTTTAAACACTCATATTATCTAGTAATTAAGGGTGTCCATGCAGCATAGTCCAGTCCAACAAGATGTGGGCAGTGGTACATGGGCAGGACATCCCTCCTGGAATAAAAAGGTAAAGCCTTAAGGAAAAAGCCTGACCAGTTGCTTGCTCTTGTTCTTTTGTGCTGCCTAAAACTTGGACCTCAGTTCTGGAGACACAGCAGTCCTTTTAAAGCCATGAAGTGGCAGCGCAGGGTCAGAGAACCACACATGAAGAAAGTTAGAGGAAGATAAAAAGAGCTTGGGGGTCTGAAGCTATCAATGAACCATTGTACCAGCTTCTGACCACTGCCCATGCAGTCCTTGTTTATGTCAGAAATAAATTTCTTTCTCTTTAAGCTACTATTCTTGGCTTTGTGTAGCTAAATGAATGAATAGAATAAGTTACATAACAGACTCCTTGGAATGTGGTATAAAAACATTATATTTTAATCAATCTCATTTGACACACCAGATTAACAAAATAATAGTTTTCAAATGAAATATTTCAGATTTAAAATTTTAGTAAAACTAACTTTGTAGATTTTTTTTGAGATTTTTATCTAATTTAAATGCATGTGTATATCTTTAAAAATATTTTCCTTCCAATCTCTTCGGACCATATATCTGAGTCAAATTTTTCATGTAATTGGCAGATTTTCCACTTTTTAGATTTCTTAATTTCAAGATCCAGAAATACACAAATTATGTATAAAGCATATTAAATTGGTAGGAATTAACGCCTTTATTAGTAGGGACGCATATCTGCACTTAGCTCTACAGATGGGGAAGTCACAACTGAAGAAGAAATGACTGCACAGTGATAACACTGTGAATCTCATTATGATGATGGCTTTTCATCAATAACTTTCATGTATAGAGAGAAACTTCTAGACCCTCAAGATAACCAACACTGGATCAGAAATGAAAGGGAGAACATAAACACTACTCTTATCAGAAGAAAGGATAAGGACAGCTACAAATAGTGTACAATCAGATTAGCAGCATTGTCTGGAAAATAAATGAAAATGTCTGTAAAGAGTGGGAACTTGGGCAGTCTCTCTGCTGCCCACTCTCCTTTCCCAGTCGTGCTGACCTGGTCTAACTCCCTCTCCCCCTCACCCTGTCACATCTCAGCATCTTTGTTTACTTCCCACGAGCAGAAGCAGCAGGTTGTTTACAGGCATCTGCTGTGTTCCTGGTGCCACTGAGCTCCCACTCTCCAGGCTCTCACAAGTGCAGGGTTAATGTGCACTGTCTACAAAAGCTGTGAGAAAGTTGGAGACAGAGTCAGGAAGCTATGATGATTCACAAAATCAGAATGTACTTGGGTGGATAACCCCAAGGGAGAAGAAAGGATGGCCACAGCCTTGTACACTTGGCATGGTGTCCCTGGCCCTGGGATTCTCCCTCTTCTTTGTTCTAATCATTTAAAACTTTTGCGTCAACTCCTGTCCACCATCTCCAGTCTCATGGGACATCCCCTTTCCAGTGATAGCGAATACGGTTACTTATACCACTCCTTTAATATCTGCTGTATTCCGCACACTTCATATTCATATCTCCAATTCTCATGAACTTTCATGGTAGGTGTATCATTTTCCTATTGACCCATAGCAAATTACAACATATTTAGTGACTTATAATGACATATATTTATTTATTTTATTTATTTTTTTTTGAGAGGGCATCTCTCATATTTATTGATCAAATGGTTGTTAACAACAATAAAATTCTGTATAGGGGACTCAAGGCACAGTCATTAATCAACCCCAAGCCTATATCTCAACAGTCTCCAATCTTCTAAAGCATAACAAACAAGTTCTTACATGGTGAACAAGGTCTTAGATAGTGAATAAGTTCTTACATGGTGAACAGTGCAAGGGCAGTAGTGACATATATTTATTATCCTACACTTTCTATGTGTCAAGAGTCCAGGCATGATCTAGCTGAGCCCATGTGCAGGATCTCACTGGACTACAGTTAAGGTGTCGGTCAGGCTGCATTCTCATTTCAGGTTCATTCCAGTTGCTGACGAGACCTTGCACTTGCAGGACTGAGGCCCTCCACCCCTGGAGACCACCCCTTCCACAGAGAGTTCACAGCAATGACTTTGCTTCTTCAAGGCCTGGGGAGAGAGATTTTCTGCTGAGGAAGGACCCAGTCCCTCTTTGCACGGCTTTCATCTGAGTAAGTCTGGCCCACCTTGGATAATCTCCCAGTTGATTAACTCCAAATAAACTAATTTGGGACCTTAATTCTAGCTACAAAATCCTTTTACCTTTTCCCTGCAATGTAACCTAATTATAGAGTGACACCCATCATAGTCTCAGCCCTCCCTCCAAGCCCCATACACACTCGAGACATGGGGATTAGACAGTTTACCAGGCGGTGGGAAGCTGGAGGCCATTTTAGAATTCTGTCTGCCTCAGTCCACCTTCGCACCCCAAGATGTACACCCTCACCATATGCCAAGTACACCCATCATCTTTCTATGCCAAGTACACCCATCATCTTTCTATGCCAAGTACACCCATCATCTTTCTATGCCAAGTACACCCATCATCTTTCTATGCCAAGTACACCCATCATCTTTCGGGTCTCCCAGGGTAGCAATAGCTCAGGGCTTCTGGGTATAGTCTGAGAAGCACATCCCTTCAGAGCGCCTCCCGCTCTGTGCACCTGTGTTGCTAAGGAGATATCTGTTCTCTACATAGTATTATTGTTTTATTATTACCACTATTTTCAGTGTACAAATCAGAGATAGGATACTCAAAGAAAGATGAGTATCTTAACACAAAGAACTCAGAAGTCATCAAACTCGAAGTTACAACTTAATTGTTGCCCCAGACTCAAGGCACCAGCCACTCCACTGAGCACTTTCCTTGTGGCATTTCTCACGTGCGATCACTGTACCCTTTACAAAACACTCAAGAAGAGAACATAATTCCAGTGGCTATATAGCAAGATGGAAATGGATTGCTATGGTAATTTATTGTAATTATTTGAGTAAATATATGTAGAAATAGTTTTAAATATTTAAAAATATTGAGATATTTTAAATGGTCTGATGCCTTCAGAATTTTACAAAACCTTTTTTTTTAAATCTATATATTTCTTCATGTAATCACAAAAAACTTGAATCAAAAACACTACCCCTAGATATATAACCATTTCAGGAACTCAGCAATAGGTTAGTCAGGACATTTCTTAAATCATACCTCTGATCAGGCAATCAACTTGTATGAGACTAAGATTCAGATGCATTTGAGTTCATTGGTGCTGTTAGGCCAATGATAATTAGCATGGTTATTTCTGGGTCCCTCCGAGCTGGGGGTTGATACAAATGGACCACAGAAAATTCTAAGGCCTCAATCACTTCATTGTAATCTGTCTGAAAATCAGATGTTGAAAGTTTTATTAAACTCATTCCTCCAAAAGGAAAGATACATATTACAGAGGTCACCTCTTTTTGATTACCACCTTCTGAGATGTTATTTATATTAGCTAATGTAGCATTCAGTATGTCTAGAAGAAAAGCTCATTTCAAAACATAGAACATGTAGATTTTATTCCATCTGTTTTTATTACATCTCACACTTTTCTTATTTGTGTATAAGGTAAGAATTTCTTCCTTGCACATGCAGTGACAAATTTTCAGTAATAATGTAAGAACTAAGGGCTGGTTCTCTCAGACTGAACTAGATGTTCTACCATAGAATTTTATGTGAAAGAAAATGAATGACTAAATTAAATGCATTCTGAAGAACAAAAGTAACATTCCTATCAATTTCTTTATCATTGAAAGAGTTCTGCTTAGTTTAAGCCTTAGAACACCAGTCTGCTTGTAAGGATATTCCTGAAAGGTGAAACTGCATGAATGCGTGTGTGTGTGTGTGTGTACATATATACATATATATCAGTATCATTCTACACATATTTACATATGTATATATAAATGTACATATTTACATATGTATACATATATGCCACAATGTTACTGAGTGCCTTGAGTCTAATACATAATTACCACAAAATCTTTTGGTTTACAAATACATTTCCAGTTTTCTACAATTTCATTATATTCAATAATTGCTACTAACCTTCTACAGCCATTTCAATAATTTTAAATTTCTATACTCAGTCATTCATTTTTCTCTTGTAGAAAAAGGTGGGGGCAACTATTGAGTAGGAGGCAATGCAGATATGCTACTCTGTGACACTGTTGTCCCCAACTCATAATAATATGACTTGTTTTGTATTTAGAGTCAGGGCTATAGCCTGCATACTGGCTGAGAGACCAGGAAATTGCCTATAAGCAGGTCCATTAGACAGAGCAGGAAAACAAGAACTGATGTTTCTAAGGGTAGTAGTCCTGGACCAGGTGACAAAGCCCTTTAGGGCAGGAATCATGTCTCTTCAACCCAGTACAGAAAATATTTGGTGTACTTGGTAAACAAATAATTTAGATGATGGATGAGATGGTGCTGTTAGGAATTTGTGTCCTCAGAAGACGGGGCCACGACAGGACAAGACGTGAAGCTTAACTGTCATTGCTCTTCTGGAAAAATACCTGTTCCCGCTAGTAGCAAAGGCAAAGCCCCAAACCCATTTCTGAGTGATGGTTAAGTTATGCTGTTTTTCTTTACTTTTATGGTTATAATTATCATTTTTTATGTTTTTATTCAGAGACATTTATACAGGACCTCTGCTGCCTTACAATGTCCACACCTCAAAACTGGGCAGTAGGTGAGTTTAATCAAAATATGAAAACCCTCTAGTTATTGAAACAGTGAGGATCATTCCATAGTCCTGTTGCTTCAACGGTTTTATCTGAGAATACCTGCAGATTGGTTTCCACTGCCTTGTTTGTTCCCTAACAAGCAGGATTCTCCTGCAGGCAAACACCTGCACAATCTCACCTGCTGCCCAGGCATGTGAGAGGAGCGAAGTCGGCATGTACTTTGCAAAAAGACCCCAAACAAACTTGTCTCATTGTTTCCACAACCACATATGCAGATCTGTTATGTACTGAGAGTGAAAAGTGGCAAGCATTCTCACGTATTTCTTCCTGGAAAGTCAAAGACCCAAATGCAGTGCCAGAAAATCATTTAAAATATTAATAAAAAAATCAACTACAGATTTAAAGAAATGAGTGGATTTTTCCCATTTGACATCTTATCAGTAAGTTGTCATTGAAAATGTTTTTTTACCCTGGGAGTGTAAGTCAGTGATGATAGCCATGTATAATTCATAAAGGAAAATAGATCTAAATAAGCCAGCTCAGTAGCTGAGTATGTGAAAATTCAACAAGCTAGTTGCTTTTCACTGTGCCTGCAGTCACTTTTCCTCATCCGAGCTCCCCCATTCCACATTGTATTTCCTTTTTGTATTTTGGATCATAATATAATTTGTTTCCAAATGTATATTTAAAGGCAACTTTGAGTGACACAAGAACAGCACAGTAAATGAAAATAGGGTGGTATTTTCATGTAAATCACATTTTATAAATATTTAAATTACTTTCTTTTGCAGAATAAAAGTGTATGAATATACTTTACATTTAAGCTACAAATTATGCTGACAGAGTTTTACCTTGTAAAATTATTGTTCACAACAATGTACATCAAATTATTTCTATTCTTACATAATTCTTCAAGACTTTTCACTGACTGGGGTCTTGAGAAGGCCAGAGAGATAATCTATCTGAACTTGATAAGAGTGTCATCACACTCAATTACTAAACCATCCTTTATTCATCCTCAAAATCTTTAAGTTTGATACAGAGTGAATTTCAAAGCCATATTTTATTTGGAAGAGTAGTAACTATAAACGGATGATTTACAAAAATACAATTAAATCTCACTAATTCCAATCCTGTTAATTTGGATTTTGCAATAAATCAAAGATGGCAAGTATACATTAGAAAAAAATAGATATGGTTTAGAAGGAAGAGTACCAAGGCCTCAAATCTGAGCATTTTGAATCCCAGGAGAATGAAATGGTGGTAAAATAAAACTATCATTTACTATGTGCTTATTACGTGTCAGAAATTGTGATAGGGTTAGGATGCTATTTCTATTAATGTTCAAATGTTTACAGTATATACTATATTATCCAAATTTTTCATGATGAAACTACAGCCCAGAGAAGTTGATTGATTTTTCAATGGTCAGTTTGTTAAAAATGGGAATTGATCCAAACCCAGGTCTGACTACAAAATATGTACTTTTAATAAAAATTTACTTTAATATGCTTTCAAGTTATGTTTTGAACTATTAAGTCTCCTATGGAAAAGGACTCTTGGGAGCATTTTATCAATTGATGCAGATCTAGTTTGAATATTCTTTTTTCAATACCTAAATTTATATTCATATGTTGGTTGGTCATACAGAATGTGCTTAAAAGTAACAATGTTGAAAAAAGTTACTCATTCTAACTTCCTCCATTGTTTAATTAGTGAGTTCTTAAAGACGTATCTCTAAAAATAATTTAAGAAGCAGAATAGCTTAAGTTTTAAATAAGTGTTATAGTCCAGGTTCATTATCCTATATAAATACTACAACAATTACCTATAATTAGGTAATTCTGAATTAAATTGAGGAAAATGAGCAGTGAAAAGAATTTCATTTGAGCATATGTAGTTATCACTTTCCTGTCTCTAAGACTCAGATGATAATTTTACTAAACAAGAAGATAAATGTCTTTAAGCAGATAGATTATTACTCAACAGAACCCATATTATGACCTCAGGAATAGTTCATTTTCAATGACTTTTTTTTTTTTTTTAAATCAGCTTTAAAAACTTTGTCCTTTCCCATATATCCTCAATATCTTTTTACTGATTAAGACATTAAAGTTTAGACAAAAGTGTCCTATTAATAACAAAACCACAATTTTCCATGTCTTTTCTACAAAACAAGCATCAGAATCAGTAAAGGGGCATTAAAAAAGGACAGAAAATGAACTACACTACAAAACATAAGACTATCAGTAATAGATGTCAACACTGAAAAAAATAATTTTTCAGAAAATAAACTTGTGCTTATGAGGGTAACAGGTTTGATTCAGGGGAACTCTAATTTTTTACGTGTATTGAAAATCTTTGTTTCTTGCATTTGTGTGGTAGTTTTCCAGGTGAAAGGTTTTTTTGATTACTAGGTCTGTGCCACTTTATATTTAACAAATTAGTAATTTTCTAGTCTACAACACTATGGTGATGAGACAGGAGAAACTAAACAATATTATGGCAAAGACCTAAAATAATAACAGCTTAAATAAAGAGTTTATTTCTTTTTCTTTCACATACAAGTTGCTGGTATGGTAACTCGCTCTACAAAAGCCCTTACAAGCCAGGCTGCTTCTCTCTTGTTACATTTTTAGGGAATTACTTTCATTTGCATAGTCCATGATGGCTCTTCACCAGATCTACTTTCCAGCCAGAAGGAAGAGGGTAAGGAGAAGGTAACGCCTCTCTGTTTCCTGAAAGGTTATAACTTAGAAGTTTACTTCCTGTTGTCTCCTACATCTTGTTGGCTAAAACTCAGTCACATGGTCCCACCCAGCTGCAAAGGAATCTGGGGAATGTGGTCTTTCACCAAAGTGTTTTGGACTCTGAAATTTCTATTATATAAGAAATGGTAAATATATAACTTTGCTCTCTCTGCCACATACAGTATTCCTAATGAAAAAAAATCACCAGTTTTAAAGTGAATGCACACTGCAATTTGCAATTTGTAAATGTGGTACCACAGTTGTAGATTCAGAAAGAAATTCTCTGATGACACTTTCTGTTTGTTTGTTTTTTCGTTTTAATTAATTGAGTTTATTTTTTAGAGCACTATTAGGTTCACAGCAAAACTGAGCTAAGGTAAAGAGATTTCCCACATACTCCCTGCCCTCACACATGCATTTCCTGTAATCATGTCCTGTCATTATACATGTATCCAAACTCACAGAATGGACACCACCAAGAGGGATCCCTAATGTCAGCCACAGACTTCCGGTGATGATGACATGTCAGTGCAGGTTCATCAGAATCATATTTTTTTAATTCAGTAAGATACTTACTTAACCAATCTGTTGCCCCTCTGCTCCAAATACCCCTTCATTGAGCTGCTTGTGGTGCCTCGTTGTTTCTCCCCTGTCAGCTGGTGTGCTGTAAAGCTTCACCCTTGGGGGCGCTGGAGGAAACCTGGAGGAGGAAGGGCTCTTCATCCTGGCTGTTGTGTGTGTGTCCTCTCCCAGCAGCGCCTGCAGTATGTGGCAGTCAGCAGAGCATGGCATCCCAGGGAGGGCAGTCCCCTGGCCCCTGAGGGAGGATTCCCAGTGTACCTCCCCCACTAACAGAGTGCAAATGAGGTTCACATGGCTGCCTCTCTGTGGATAGCATCCCCCTGGCACCTGAGAGGGCAGATTCCCAGTGATTCCTGGTGGCATGGAACCTCAGCAAACTTCTTCTCCATCCACTGGGCTACAGCCCTGCCCTCTTTAGTGAAGTCTGGATCTCAGACCTGGGTGCAGGTCCAATTCCAGATTTGTTCCTTTCTCAGGTGATTTGCTTCATCCTTAGGGGTAGAGTCTGCCCTTCATATATCCTTTGGAGTTACCTTTACTTCTCAGTATCCAAACCCCTGTTCTTCCAAGGCTCTGTTATAATTAACAAAATTTTATTTTACACATTCCCTGTTGAATTTACTGGATAGAGTCTGTTGCCTGATTGGATCTTATCTGATATGATTAGGAAAACCAGTAATACTAAGACTGTCAAAGGGGTGTCACATTTCCTTTGTGAAATGTAAGAGGCCCTGGGGAAAACGGGGGCATTTATGGCATCCTTCAGTGTTGTTTTTGAGGGCTATGATCAATCTTAATGCTCGGGTATCCTGAGGATTTGGTGGGAGTACAGGCTATACAAATGAAGCGAGGCAGCAATAAATTGTTTCTGTATTAAAACTTTGCATGTCTGAAAGTATTGAGGACTCATGAGAATAGAATTAGTGTGGGTGTTTAATAAAAAAATCCAATTATTGTTATCCTTTGATATTTTTCATTTTTTATCAACATGAGATAAAAAAACAAGCCTTTGAAGTTCCTCCAAAAATTGTGTTTCTTCTCCCACACTATAGCTTCTACACTTTTTGGATAGAATATTCACATTACATACAAGAAAAATGTTTCATTTTGATAGAAAATTACACTGTTTTCTGCATGACTTAATTGTGACATATTGTTTTAGATAGACTTATTAGCTGCTCAGCATCCCTAGCCCAACAGGAATCTTCAAAAACTGCAGCTCTGGAAATTAACTTACATATAAGACAGCATTTTACTGAGTTTTCAATGGGAATGTGATACCAAGAAATATTATGGCATTAATTTCTTCTTCCAAACTAACCTAAGAGAATGAGAAATGTCAAGTTCTTGAAGTCAAGTGTGAACTTTGGAGAACTATTTTCTTTTATTCAGTCCCATTCTTCTTCTTTATTATGTATATATATTCAATAAAATTCAGAAAAACACACTATTTAAAGATTCAAATATCTTATAATTATTTCAAATATGTTTATTTTAACTAGAAATAATCTATTTTTGGTTTTATCAGTGATTTTTGCTTTGCATGTTGTAACTTTCAAAAATTTTTTACTCAATTCAATTTCATGTATTTCTAAAACTATCATCTAAATGCAATTTTGTAAATCTTATAAGTATGTTGCAATAGCTGCTAAAAGCTAGAGAATAACAACATGTTTTACTTTCAGTGAGTCCTGTTTTCACAGAGTTTTTTTGCATAATGAATCATATTTATTTATATTCTTATTTTTCTGTATTTTGGATCAGCTGTTTTGAGGTTCTTAAAGGTTTCCTTTAGCATTTTCTATTTAGACCAAATTTTCCATCAGAGAAAATTATGTAAATTCAGGTAAATCTTCATTAACTGATTTATGGTACATAGGTAGCAGAAGGTTGAATTAAATGAGTTTTGACAATGGGAGTTTTAGCATATTTATAACTTACTTTTCCAGTGCAAAATTTTTCTTTTTAAATTTTCAAATTTTACACATATTGCTTTTAGGTGTTAATTTCTTCTAAATGAAGCATTGTTTTCTTTGTAACATTTTTTTCTCTTTTGTAGCAGATACTGAATGATCTTTTCAAGATAGTTCCATTACATATATTTTACTTTAGTTGTTGAAGTCAATAAGTAATGTGAACATGTGAAGGATAAGACCTGGGTATGGAATTCTAGGAAGACAACTTCAAGTGAAAGCACAAAGTGAGAACCATGACAGAGATGTCTACAACTAGTTCAAAGTCCAGTATCTCTGGGGTATTGCTGTTAAGATGACTTCCTTTGGCACACCAGTCCATATTACCTTGTGATCAGTAACTTCTCAAAACATATTTGTGAAATGAACGGAGTTCAGATATAAGAATATTGTTTTATAAAATAGAATACTGGACTATCTCCTAAACTCAGACTTTTAAGGTATCAAGCTTTAAGATAATTTTCAACTGAAAAGGTATGAAAATGGCTTATGTCAACATCTAAAATGTAAGTCAACTTCACTGCAAAATTTCAACCAATAGTTAACCCTGAATCCATGAAATAGTCCTGGCAACGGGCATTTTGGATCCATTGCCCTTCTCAGTGTCCTAACAATCCTTTCTGTTCTTTCTTACTTCTGTTGTCACTCTGTCTCTCTTGCATTTGCCAATAACAAAGCCATCATATACTCCTAAACTGTCTGCAGACACTGGATCTTGGATAATAACACCAATGTTCTACTTTATAAACTCAAATATTACAAAAACAGCAGTTGAGATCTAAACAGAAATAGGAATTGTATATGTGCATCTTTAATATGATTAGTAATAGATTGACTATTTAGTTAAAATGACTAAATAGATTGTCACAAAAATACATACACTCAGCATGCAGGCACAAGGCCTGAAGAGCAGGATATAAACATGCAGAGCCCAAACAAAAATGTGCATTGGCAAATGCTTCGAAGAATATTAAATTGTGTACAGACTTTTTGTTGTATTTTGGAGGGATTCCAACTTGGAAGAAAACATTTGCTTACATGTTAAGCAAATACGTAACACAAAAACAGAGGTAACAAATACCAGCTTTTTTTTCTTTTTAAAGGAAAATGTTCAAACTGCTTTAACTGATGAATATACATGAAGATGTTCCATTCAGTTTTAAGTTTGATTCTGCTTTATAAAAGTTCTTTTAAAATAAGGGAGTCATTGTGAGTCAAGGTGTTATATATACACATATCTTTTATATATGCTTCTTTTTTAGTTTTGAAGCTTGTTGGCAGATCAGGGCTTGTTGAAAAGGCTGACACTACGAGTCCAAAGCAAACGAAAAGTTATCATGTGCCAGAGGACCCCTACAGCCTGACTAGCAGGAACCCTGAGGAAACAAATCTCAGATTCATTCCATTTTTATTTCAGCTTGTGGATTATCTTTAATGCACCCTAAGAACATAGAATAATGTAAATATGTATTCCCCACAATAAAGTCATTCTTTCTCTTAGGTAAAATTACTCTACTCATAGAAAAAAAAGCAGAGCACAATCTTTCTTACAAGATCACATTTCTCTTATAGCCTACTAAAAACAAATAGCAGTGCAACATTGAAAATCAAAGCCTATAAAATGTCTACAGTATGTGTAACACAAAAAAGTAGGAATTAATTCTATATAATAGTTAGGTAAAGGGTAGGGGGAGAGAGTAAATAAAACAACCCTAAACTTAATAGCATTTTTCTAGGATAACCCTGTTGAAATCTTTAGAAACACATATTAATTGACACATGTTGTCTAGATATTCTTAGAAGGCACTGGAAGACTTGAGCTTTTAAGGGAAAATAAAAGGCTATTACATTTTTAGGAAATTTCCTGAAAAGGAGGCAATTTAAATCATTAGTAAATTCAAAACTAAAGAGCCTGGAGGGATTTCCACTGAAATTTTCTTAGCCAGAAGATAGAAGTGTTTCTTAAATATATGGAATAAATACCGAGGTCAACAAAGTGATAGAATACAGAATGTGCCTCATTACACTGAACTCCTCTGCCTGATTCTTTCCCAGTTTATGTTTATTAAACACATCATGTGAACTGTATCCTGCACTTTAATCTGGATGGCTCTGTTGCAAATCAGTATCAATCTTTGTGTTAGTAATGCTATGGTGAAAGAATGGGCCAAATAATTGAATTTTTAAATCAGTGGCAGTATACTAATATTAGAAAGATATGTTCATTTGGAGTGCACTTTAAGTAAGTAATAGTTCAGAAATGTTAGGAAACATTCGCTTGCCTAAAAATCTGTTCATCCTACACAGCTTCCCTCAAACACAGAGAAAAACTAGTAAAACCCAAACTTAAAATGAGAGAATTTCAAAACTAGTTTTGTTTTCTTACCATATATCATTACTGCTTAAGTAGAGAGTCAAGTAAACAGGGTCTTTGGATTTTATTTCCTATTTAAGAAGCAGGACAAGTTGTCCCATCTCCATTTAATTCTCAGGCAAAACGAATGGGGCAGGGCAGAACATGCAATAACCGATATAGCCACTGGATGGCAGTGACAGCTTTTGTCTCTCGCATGCTCACGGCGCCCTTGCTTTCTAGAGCCACAACCCTTGTTGAGTTTCTCAGGACATCTCAGGGTAAAAATACACGGGCTGACTCTCCCAACGGCTCACATTCCTTTTGGGTTGCTTGCCCCTAGCCCACCTCATGCTAAGGCAGCCAATAATGCTTCCCGACTTGGAACCACTTTTAGAATCTTCATGATGTTCAGTAGAATGCCAAGTTTGCAAGGGGTTATACACTGGGGGGACCAGATTCCATTTTGCCTCTGCATGGTGCTAAATTGTCAGGGGACCACGAGTTCTAGAACATATTTGTTATTTAATTGCTTTATGACATTTAGCAAAAATACGCTTGACTTTCTTCAGCGTTTTATGGCCTAACATTTCTTCTCTTGACCCACACATAAACACACACTCCAAAAGCCTATGTATTTCAAATAATTGTAGTTGGGGCAATTAGCTGATGACAGGTTCGTTTTCCAGAGTGAATTGGTTTTGTATGGAAAACAAAAAAATAATAATAATTTGAAAAAAAAGGTTTAGATATAGTAAATTGATAAAATTATTCAAAAAATTTTTGTAGTTAAAACATGTAAATATCTAAATTTTCATCAATTCAAAGATTAACAATAATTATAACGGTGTTAGATACAATCAGAGTTTCTAATAATGAATGAATTTGTGTTTCAGGGAAAGAAGAGATTTAAGTGCATTCATCTGAATAAGGGCTTTTGATTCTGAATAGCTCTGCTGGGTTATAATGAAGGGGAAAAAGACCTCAGATTATTATTTTCATGGATGGGGTAAGATGATTTTATTAGGGAAGTAACAATAAAGAGGGACGAAGTCCTTTATAAATATATGGAATGATAAATTTAGTTCTCATTTCAGAAAACACCTATTCATTTCTAAGTATTCCTTTTTTAACTTAGAAAAACTTTGGCCTATACTATGCAGTACCTTAGTAAAAAAAGCTTAAAAATTAATTAGCTGACAACTATGGTAAGTAGTACTTCATACTAAAGAACTTTAGTATGTCTTCTATTTGATTTTTACAACTATTTTAACATCTCATTGATGGAAGTCAAAGTAGTTTAAAATATTACAGAATAGCAACAGCAAGAACAACAGAAAACACCAGAATGGGCATTCTGGAGAATATTGTAGTATGGTATAATCTTTGCAAGGATAAGAAAAATAAGAATATTTCAAATATCAAATTTCCAACTAAGTTTCACTTTTATATTCCTTGCCAGCGCAGAAATGCTAAGTAAGAAAATAGGGACATTAATCTCTATTCAAATAAGGCACTGTACCACTAATTTTGCATGACTTTTGTTGCTAAACGGAGAAAGAGAGTTTGTATATATAGTATAAGGATATATTTGTGGATTTGAGAAAAAAAAAAAACTAAAGATGGTTTCTTTATGTTTATTTTTTGTTTGCTTCCTACAAGCAGCCCCGATACATGGACTAGACATGTCCATAGATATGAGGCAATTAAATCAGTCAAGAACATTTGGAGAAAGAAATTCTGAAGAACCAGGAAAAGGACAGGGTTCTGTCTTTTCACAGTTCTGTTAACTTCTCACTTAAAAGTATGGCATAATCCAGCAGCATGTAAAAAAGTGATCTGAACAAATTTGCCTTGTGCTCTCAGACAACCAGACTGTGTAAAATCACTGATTTTTGAAACTTGCTTCTCCTTCATGATATTGCCAGATCCAAATGAATGGAGTTGAAGTATCTGAAAGGTGTTTTAATTTTCTACTTGAAGTTGTACTGATTAAACTTTATGAAGATACATTTTCTATATTGTAAATATGTATAATTATAAATATAGATATACGTGTGTGTGTGTTTGTATATGTATATATATATAAACAGATAATTCAAGCTAACATAATTCCCCTTTGGGAATCCTCTCTTTGGATATAACTTGAATAATGTCCTAGTGTTCCACTTTTTGTGTATTTTATTCTAAGTCTTTTGATTCAACTTCAATTATTTAGGAGAAAATTAGCCATAGGCTTTTGGGTAAGAATTTTAAGAACTAGGGAATGGAAAATGAAATCAAGACAAATTATATACTAGTTATCTATTTACCTTACATTTGAGATGTAACTTTAAAATTCCTTGGATACAAAGAGTATTTCCAGATTTCAATGAAAACAAATATCAATGTTTTAGAAACATCATAGACAAGAATTTCTTCCTAATTTTTTAATACTTGGTAAGGCTGTAAAAGACAAAGAGAGTGATGGGTAATTTGAATCTGGGTGTATACACATGCATGCACACATAATAAGAGGGGACATGTGAGGTCTGGGGCTGTCTAAGAGCAGGACCATATCGTTTTATAGCCTGATGTTGGAAATTGAGAAGTCATGCTGTATAAAACATTTAAATTTTGCATGGGAAGGCATTTTCCTGTGCCTTGTGTGTATGCTAATGAATGCACATTGATGGATGTCATTTGCATTTAATACAAGTCATTTAAGGAGTACAATTCCAAAAATACAACTAAGTGGGGAGTTTTTGACTTGTCCACACACACCTCCACCTCTCCCAAACAAAAGATAGTACAGAAAGAATTCTGTATGTCCTTAAGGCCTTAAAAATAAATGCAGCAGTGACCTCAGCAGCACATACACTAAAATTGGAATGATACAGAGAAGTGCGGTCCCTGAGCAAGGATGACACACACATTCATGGTGTCTCATATTTTTAAACATGACGCAATTTTTAAAAAGGCTGTTCTCTCACTAACCTACAGAAGTTTTTATAGAGAAAAATAAAGACACCTCTCAAAACCAGTCCCATCTGTAAATAGTAAATACTTTTTCACGAAATCCATATATTGTGAATATATGCAGTTTAGTACAGAATAGTAATGAAATCATTAACTTTAACTTTGACTCCCAGAAACAAATGATGCAGGTTTAAAGATAGGTAATCTTAGGTGGCAGAAGGGGAGACAAGGGGAGATTTTTTTTTATTAAGTGAAAGGTTAACCATAATTTTTTATTGGAAAAAAATAGATTTTAGTCATATAATAGCATTCTTTGACTTCTGCATCTCATCTACACTTAAATTCATTATTTTTATTATAAGAACTCAGTAAAGGTATTGAAGTCATTGTTCACTTAAAGTTTTATAATTTTATGAAATAGTTCCAAACCACTAACTTTAAATAAATGAATATTTTTTTTCTACTTTATACTGAAGAGGAGAAAAAGGAAAATAAAAAGACTAACATTCATTGAAAGCTATCTGGTATGCATGCATTGTGAGACACTTTATTCTGTTATTTACTTGGTGTTAGAGAGGTTCCTAAGCTATTGAAATCAAAATTATCATTTTGCAGTATCTCCAAATCACTATGAAATTATGGCAAATGTTTGAATTACAGTTTTAGGGACCAAGTATTTTGTAAAATACAAATACATTTTGTTTACCAAAAAAACCCACAATGAATGCACGTTGCACGTCTCCAAATCTTATCCTGGGTTTGGGTTGTTTAACGCTGCCACTGGTTGTCAGCAAGGTAGTCATTCTAGATAATATTACAGAAAAGTTCTTTAAGAACAGAAAAGAAAGTAGGAAGTTGCATTATTTTTTAAATATCACAGCGTGTCTTGTCTATTTAACTAATACATAAAAGTAAGTGTTTAAATTCAGGTTAAGAGTAAGAGATGAAAGTAAGGTAAATTCTTGCAGTATCTAACAAATAATGTTCATGTAGTCATATATATTGTTCAGCCTATTTTCTCCTTTCCCAGTCTTCATGGTTCCTTAGGTATGCCAGCAGGAAATTCTCAATCCAGTTAAATGTACAGATTCAGTAATTTGCCTCTGTTCTCACTCTGCCCTCTTAATGCTTATTGCACTTGGTTAATATTTGTTCTCAGCTATTTCCTCATTCTCTGTGCCGAACCAGTCTTTCTGAAAGTCCACTTTCTCCTGAGGTCTCCAAACTACATAAATAAAAAATTTTAAGTAAGGTCATTAAAAGGTTCATAGAAATCCTGTCATGATGTTAAGAATAGTCAACAATTCAGACATGAGCACCGACAGGAAAGAGCTGCCAAATGGAAAGCCCAGGTTCTTGACTCCATTTTCTTCTATCACTTGTAAGCTAATACTTGCTGATAAAACACTAAAATGCCAGGAAGCACATCACGCATCTGAGACGATGGAACGAGCTGCCAGAAGACGGGCAACAGAAGAGTAGCTGCAAATAGGGTGTTATGTGACTGGGAGAAATATCATGGTGTACACCTAATTTTTTTTTTTTTTTGCATTCTGGGTTCTTGTGAATAAAGTCATTAAATAAGAATAACACACCAACAAAATAATAACAAACAAAAAGAAGAATTTCAGGTACTTAGTAACTCTCAGATGAATTTCTAGACTCTTGGTAGGAAAGACCCCATTTAATGTCTTTTAGGTGGAGAATTTGAGATTCTGTATTTCAATATACAACCAAGATTCTTTCAATAAAATGATAGTAATAAGGAATAGAAAATAAGAAACAAAGAGAAGTTTATAGAGTGAGACTGAAATCTATTTTAATAAAAAGCTTAAGGTATTAAAAGTTCAGAGTTGGTTGAATGTGTTCTCTTTGGGTGACATTTTCCTCCAATTATGTATAACCTTTTATTATTTACTTTAAGACAATATTTAAGTTGCCTATATGGTCACATTCTAAATTTTTATCTGCAAGGATTAAATACATTGCAGAAGCATTATGAGGATAAGGGAATTAGTCTATTAGTGTGGAGCCTATCATTTAGAACAAGTTCAGGATTCTATCAGTGTTTCCTTTGTATTGACATCACCTAGGGCAGCCAGCAATTCTTTTGGATTACCTTAATTTTAAATGAATGTCTCCTCATTTTTCCCACCAAGCCTCTTGTCTAACATCAATTTTACTGTTAAAACAGATTAATCCAGAACTAATCGTATTCTTAATTAAGCAGAAATTTTAATAATGTCATTGTACCTTAGGTGACCAAGGATACTTGATTTGAGCCATGTATGTAATTGAAAAGCATCCAAGAAAGTGGTATTGGATTTTTCAAAAGCTCTACCACATTGAAAGCAGAATTAGTATGAGGGCCCACTTATCTAGTTTTGGCCATGGTCTCTCTTCCATCGAGATAGCATTTTATTTGTGGACATTGCCCTGCTCTTTAGAAAATTGGCCTTACATTACAGGCTCTCCTCCACATTTCCATCCTCTAGCAACAAGACCCTGAGAACTTTCTTGGGGTAAGATATCCATTTGTTTTCAGTTTTATATTTCTTAGTTTTTCTCTCTCTGTATATAATATATATCTATATTTAATACTATATATTACAATATGTAATAATATATATTATATAATTATATATTATATATAAACATTAAACACAAAACAATTACTTAGTGAGTGATTACTATATCCCAGGCACCATGTTAATCTAAGGGGACATAGATAAGAACACAGAAAAACACTTCCTTACATTGCATATACTGTACCTACAAAGCAATATACAATGGATTAAGTGCTCAGTATTTGTAATTAGACCTGAGTTCAAATCCTGCTTCCATTCCTATGAATTATGTTGTCACACTTCCTGTTTATTCATCAGTAAAAACGGAGATAGCACTTACCTATCCATTTTGGTTTCTTGCAAATGCCAAATCAGATTTTTAAAGTCAATCTCTTAATATGGTCCTGGGATATATGAAGCTAATAATAAATGGAAGTTATATATTATTTAATACGTTTTGAATTGCATGTGTCTTTTTTTTCTGTAATGCTATTGACACACTGTGCTCACTGCATGTTTAGGTAGAGATGATAACAGGGCCACTGGGTAAAATATTCATCCCCTATCATTTTCTTTTTAATGAAAACTATGCCACATATTTGAATATTTATTTTGGTAAAAAAAACTTTTATAGATTTCTTCCTGAGGAACATTTAAATATTTCATTTTGCACTTTGTGAATTTTGCTGTATTTATGCTTAAAAGCTCTCTGACTATCCCAGAAATTGGAATATTATTATTTATATTTTCATTTTTCTAAACATCTTTGTTTTATAATTTTTAATCCTTATTTTACTTTAATTCATATTAATTTTTAGTGTAAGATAAAGATCTAAATTAAGAATTACTTTCCAAGAAGCCAATTATCCCACAATTGTTTGATGAATATTATATCTGCTCATATATAGTTCATAATATATTCATGACCATACAGGAAAGTTTATATCTACTGGAATAAGAATTATTATTGTTACTTATAATGACCCTGGTATTACTTACGTTGTTACTTATGTTATTAATATTTATACAGACTTATCATTTTTTTCAAAGAGAGCATATCTTTGTTGTTGTTAGGCAAATATACTTTAAACTAATATCAATGAATAACACAGTAATCTCAGAGTCAAATATTTCATTCTTTAATTTTTTAATATCATTCATCTTTACCCTGCTGATGTGCATCTTTAAGTAAAAATTTGGGGGAATGTGTCCATGAGTAGTTTATGTTTTGAATCTTCCAGATCTAAGCATGGAAGTCATTGTGTTATCCCAGCACATTAACTATTTTATGCTTGGTCCAAATATTCTTGGATCACAATATTTTTCCTTCCAAACTTTCTTATTGTTACATTGTATTCTGGCATTCAGCTAAAGAGAATCTGACACTTGACTGTTTTTACTTTTTGCCCAAAGACTTGTGGAATTCCTTCTTTAAACTTGAAATTCAAAACCTTTGCTGAGTTTATTAAGTCACTTCATTTGTGTGTGTGTGTGTGTCTGCAGTGGGTAGTTAGTGAACTCTTTTGACTTACATAGGTAAATGTCTCTTGTTTGCTTTGTTTATTTTTGCTAAACTCATAACAAGTGCTTTCTTTTAATGAATGATTGTTTAGCTTCATTTATTTTAATTCATTCCCAATGGATGCCAGTTATTTACATATATTATTTTTGTTTTCTTTCCTCTTTAGCATCTGTTTTCTTCATTTTTAGAAAGCTATCATCATTAGTGACTTCATTTCTTGCAATTATGTTGTTTACCACAGCTGAAGCCAACTTTAATTTTACCATTGTGACATCTTTTTTCCCATATTCTTTTTATATTTTTTGCCAACATTTACAGTTCAACATTCCCCCTATTCTCTGATTTTTTTTCCCATTTTGTATTTATTTGACATATTTCTGACACATATTTCTTAGGTGGAAAATGCATTTATTGGCCCAAGATTAATGTTGCTTTTTTCTTGCATGAGGTAAAATGTAAACTTGATACTTGCAAAGGACATTATTCTCTTTTTTGGATATCACTTTCTATCTTAGTGTTTCCAGAATCTCATAATCATAATCTCAAATCATCTGCTCTCTCCAGTGATATGTATCATCCCAGCCAAATTACAGGATCAAGGAAAATACAGCTTACAAAAGTTAGGCAGCATATTATCCTATATCTCTTTTCCTTCGTTCTGAATATTAGGAGATGAATTAGTTCCTAGATCATTTAAGACATTCTGTAATTTCTCAGAATGGATTATTTCCAGGTTTTTGCAGTAATCTACTTCCAGTTTCCTCCTTTATGTGTAAGGATGCAATGGTCCTGAAGTCCATCAATGGTTAGTCCTGTACAAGGGGAAGCTATGGACTTCCACAGGGTGGAGGTAGATAATGACAAGGCAAGGAGAGGATAGTCCTGACCATCTTGGAAATGAGATCTATGAGTTAACCTCAAACTTTCTCATGGGCATCTTGGGTTACAGTCTTTATTGGATGCTATGTTGTTGGATAAAATTTTCCTCTCTGTATTATAGCATTCTTATTGCAGATACTCAGACATAGATTAGCCTCTAATAATTTATTAATGGGGTATGTAATATTTAGGTTTTAAAGTATTTTATTAGTATTCTTGTTTTTGTCTGCAGTTATCCTTGTCTTTTGGTATTTTTATGGGTATCTCTAAGGTCTATCATCAGAAGGTCACACCATTTCTTTCTAATATGAATTTCAAAGTCTTTAATAAGAGTTGCTAAAGCTCTTTACTTCCTGTTGGAAGATTTGCTTTAATGATTAAGATTTACTGTGAAACTGAAAACTCTCAAATAATGAAAAATATAATGCAATCCTCCTTCAGAAAATTTCACATAAATTGAATAGCTCATGATATGCCTTAAGAAAAACAAAAATAATTTTTCTTGAACTTTGGAGAAGTATAACTCAAAAGAAAAGTAGACTTTTGTTTTAAAATTCGTATTTTTTTATTATGGAACAAATTTTGTGCAACTATATAGAAAAAATATAAAATTCCAATTTAGAATTCCATCATGAAACTACACCATTCTAATTTCTCCATGCCACGGTTTGTTAATATTCCACAAAGTCCCAGGATGCAACTATAAGACTGTATTCAAATCTATGAACATGAGGCAATCATGCTCAGCAGAGTATAACAATAATTATAATAGAGATTAAATAAAAATAATTAGAAAAAGTTCATCTAGTTTTGATGTATTAATTATTCTGACCCTGTTCTATTCAGAGTCTAATTATCTGGTTCAGTGAAAATGCCAAGATTTCTACGACTCATAAAAATTACATTCAAGTAATTATGTCAGCAAACTAAACAGTATTCATTTACCATGCCTTTTATGCACACATTTGAATATGCTTTTTTAACTGTTTTTGCTCTTTGTTCCTATTCATGGGAAATAATACCTGTAGAGAAATTTGAAAGTCAGTTGCCCTACGAGTGTGATGTGCAATTCTTGCTGATACTCTTCTTTTCTAAGACTGCTGTAAGTCTCATATAACCTTTGTTTAAAAAACACGAATTAAAGTTCACCCTTCAGTTGTTTCAAAGAAATCTTTAAAACCTGTAGCTGTAGTTTAAAAAAAAAGTTTCAAACAGTACTACAAAGCATCTCTTAGAAAAAGTTCCTTACCTTGCGTAGCTCAGAAGCTGACTCTGTAGATATTTCTGCTGCCCATGTTCCCTTAAGAGACATATTCTGGCATCCTATTCGAGAGTCTGGTCTTAGAAAAAAACGTATTTGTCTACAATATCTTAAATTTGTCAGTAAAGTGATAATGTAGCTAAAAATTCCAAATCATCCCTCATTTTTAAGCCATAAGAATTTTTACATTATTATGGTAGAGTTAGGAATTTCTTAATCCTAACAGCTATGTAATGTCATATACCAAGACACAGAGTTATGCGGGTGAGGAATTCAATATTTATTACACCTTTCATAGTCTCTTTTACTACTTCTGGTAAAATATTAGATGGACATTTTAAGCAAAGATGTATTGCCTAAAGTTTTCAGATTATTAATTTACTTCTGTTTTCTTCTTCATGTGGATAGACGGACACAAACTTAGTTGAACATATAGCCCTCGATTATATTCCAGTTAGGAAGAATATATCAACAGTTAAGGTTTGAACTATTTCTTTGGTATTCTAGAAACAAGATACATCTATACACACAAAGATAATATATACGTAGTTGTAACTTATTTGTTAAAAGGGGAAATATGTCTTCTTTGGTTCCTAGTTTATCTTTCAGATGCACCAGATTAGTTCCAAATTTTGTCCAGAGCGTGGTGAAGGCATTCAGAAGAATCAAGGGGTGATATTTAAATGGATGGAGTCAAAATGAGACATAGATGAGTAGTTATAAAAATTAACATAAAATGTACCACAATCAAGGCAAACATACACATCTTTATCATTGGCTATCATGCTTTGGGTTCATTTAACACAGATTTCACTCGATGAGATTGGAGTGACAGAGTTGGCCATGGCGACAAGTGATCCCAATGACATGACCCCCTGGTGTTTACATGGTCATGAAGTCCCCCTGCTAGGACCTCCACAGCAGCACCTTTTCTCAGTCTCCACTTCTGAGTATATATTGAGGTGTTGGTCTCCTGAGAAATGGTAAAACTTCACAGAGAAAATGTCCTTCTTTGAATGTGTCAGCTGCACTCAGTAACTTAACATACCTTGAAATATCAGACATTGGAAATAAGCAGTAACGTCTCTAAATAGCAGTATGCACCCTGACTTTATGTAAAATGAGTACATAGCTTTCTTCACACATCCCTATAAGCATATATGTCACTTTTCCCACTCTGAAAATAGGGAAGGGTTAGTAGTAACTCATTTTTATGTGTTTTGATGTAAACTCTCATTCTGACAACTGTTAAGCAGCCCCCTTGAGCACAGGTGCTCTCATCTTCTACAGCTGACGTATAGAAAATAAGGTAATAATAGGAATGTACATTTGCAATGCGCCATCGGAACATACAGCTGTAACAGGCAAGGTTGACAATAGGATTTGACTCTGGCTTCAGCGGAGGGATAGTTGACCTTCCCTGGGGAGTGACCAGTCTTGCCACAGGCTGTGCCCTCCTCATCCCACCTCACCCCACTGGGATGAACAAAATTCCCCAAGATTGGCTTTAGGGCACCCGCAGCACCGCAATCTGCTGCTCAGCTGATGTTCCCTACGTAGGCTCTCTCAGGGCAAGCTCTGGCAGCACTGGGAGGTCAGTTACCATCATCCATGCTTGGTGATTTTGGTAGTGAACCTTGCCCCCAAGATGCCAACTTGTACTCTTGGCACTCAAGCAAATAATCAAAAGCTTGGTGTTTGCAAATGAAAAGCATTTTGGATTTCAGTCCTATCCCTGTAACACATCTTTTAATTTATTGAGAAGTTAAATTTGCCTTTTTGCGTTAGGCTACCTTTCACCCAAGGCAGGGGGTAGCATTGGCTCAGGTCTCAGAGGCTACTAGTCAATACAAAGAAATATGGATAATAAAAAGTCCAGGTTTAAAATTTATACATTTGTGTGTATAAATGTGTGCAATGTAGAAGTTTTATGACAGGGAAGAATAAGTTTTTGTGACTATCCATAAACCAGGAACTTCCTCTTCTAGAATCTGTCAACATGAGGGAGATATTTTAGTGGTCATCTCTTGCAGGACCTCAAGAAATCTGAATCCTTCATAAAATAGCTACTATCTTCATACTGACAGTGAAACTGATACTCAAAAAGAGAGAATTCTCTGCCAAGTCAGAGAACTAGTAAGTGAATAGTAAGTAACAACACTAAGATTTACATTTGTGTTTTCTACCCAAATGCCCATCAATAGATGAAAAGATAAGCAAAAAAGATGTGGTATATACACACAATGGAATATTATTCAGCCATGAGGAAGGAGGGTGTCCTGTCATTTGTGACAACATGAATGGCCCTTGAGCACATGTTAAGTCAAAAGAAAGACAAGTACTGTGTAATACCACTTGTAAGTCGAATACGAAAACAGTCAAACCTGCAAAAACAAAAACAGTAAAATGATGGTCACAAGAGGGTGGGGGATGAAGGAATAAGATTGATCGCATTAAAGGGTACGAACTTGCAACAGGTACTAAATAAGCTACAGAGATCTAACGTGTAGTATATTGTCTTTGTTATCACAAAATAATTAGCTGAGGCAGGTGAATTAATTCAAGCTTTTTACAGATCACTGAATAAAGATGTCCATCTGCCTCATCTAGAAAGAGGTAATTCACTTTGGTCAGGTTGCTGGCAAATAGGAAAGCCTAAACTAATTTGTTTAAGAAAAGTAGCTTTAAAAAATTGGGGGAATTTCCAAACCTAATACACACATGATAACAAGTATCAGAAACAGCAGAGAGAAGGTAATAGTAAAGGTGTGATCTGTATCTATGAAGAGAACATTAGAACATTTTATTGCTAGAATATTCCATACCTTTTAAAATCTCTAGTAGCACTATGTCAACTTTGAAAACCTTCAGCAAGTATACTTCCTATGTACACATAAATACATACTTATACTGTGCTTAGGATGTATCTTTTGATACTGAAATAATGAAATAGCTCTCTTGAGAAAAAATGAAAATGTAAAGCAAACACTTTAAAAAGATCTTAGATTTTGTTCATGTTCTCACAGTAAATACTATGTCTTCTTTATCTGGACACATTCTAAAGGTAAATGGATATTTGTCAAAGAAATACAGGTCTAAAATTTTTTGAACTGTTGGAAACAGTGAAGTTACAAAGAAAAATATCTGAGGTTAAATAAATCCTGGGTTTATTACTCAAAACAACTATATAGCAAAGAGTTTAAACTAAGGGAGTTAGGATTTTGTAGCTCTAAATTTTATCATGGCATCTTATGAAATCTTAGACTCTCAATTTTTTTTATCTTAGATCCCTCAAATAAAAATATTAATGTATGCACTAGATGACACTAAAGCTCCCCTCATGCTCTCTATTATAAAAATATATCACTTTTATTTGGAGTATATCTTAGACACATCTTGAAAACCATATTTGAATATTCTCATTTAGCAGAGAAAGATGTCTCATATTAAAATGTAGGCAAAATTAGTAAGATAGTTTAGGCAACAATGAGGGATTTCTTCCAAAGGAGCACATTTTGACTCCACAAAATGCTGTATCACCTTAAAATACTCTTTGTAGATATTTCATTTATGAGTAGAACATTTTTTTCCAGTAAAATTGTGAAGAGGATGAGTAAGCCACAGATATCAATATCTCTCTGAATATAATCTTTAATTATGTCTTGCTTTCAGCTTATCCCTAATGAGAAAGAGGTTAACCTGTTAAACTGGGAACCAATTCCAAAGGAGAAATTAATGTTTTAATGCATTAGAGATCTTTCTCAGCTGATAAAAAAATAGACTGACTCCCAAGATAAGTCTTATAACTTCACTAGGCCTCTAATCACATGACATGCCTTCAAACTTGAGTATATTAGCCTAGTTGACCGGTTCCTAGCTAGTTAATTCAAAGATGGTTTTTGATCTGCTGGGAAAGCTCAGGTATCTGGAATATCAACCAATGACTAGCAAATACATCATGTGAAATATTGAAGTTGGACATCCTTCTCTTTGTGTTCCTGATAAGCTACTAAAATAATTTCATCTTGTACATACATGAAAGAAAATGAAATATATATACTCTTTGGTCTAAAATTTTAAAAAAATAATATATTTAATACATGGAAAAGTGTTAAATAGTACGTTCTAGCACACATCCTCCACATTTAGCAAATAGAAACTTTATGTCCTATTTCTCAATTTTTTTTTTCCTGTAAGAAATCAAATAGTGAATGATACAATGTAATATGTGATTTTTTTCTATACTTTCTCTTGATTAAAAACAATGCTTCTGTGAACATCCTGGCATATTTGTCATTGGGTAGATGCTCAAATTGTTCTTCAGGTTAAAGACCAGATAATAGGATTTCTAAATCATATATTCACACATTCATTTTTATTAGATATTGTCAAATTTGTTTCTAAAGTGGTCAACAAATTTCCATTACCACTTGCAGTATAGAGAGATCTTAGTATTATCAAGTTTTATCTCTCCTTCTCTATCCACCTCTCTATATATCCATGTGTAAATGAAGTTTTTATTATTCTAGTTAATTTGTATTTTCAGAAAATTAAATTTAAGCATGCATTGATATTTACTGGTCATTTGGTTCCCTTCTTCTCTGAATCAGGCTCATTGAGTAGGAGACATTGAATAAAAACTCAAAATACTAAGGAAGCCAGCTGTGCTGATGTGAGAAAGGAAGTGAGAAAAGGTGTACAAATGTCTTTATGGGAGAGTATCTGGTAAGAGGAATCGGTGTAATCAGCTAGCAATTGGTAGGTGAATTCAGACAGGTGAGGGCTGATAAAAAGCGCACTTGGGAAAGGCTTTGTAGACAATTACAGTAATTTGGCTTTTACTCTATGAAAAATGGGAAGTCATTGGATGATTCTGAGTAAAACAGTGATGTGGATGAGCTAATTCTAACAAGATCCCTCTGGTGAGCCAGTTCCTAATGCTGCTATTTATTCCAAAGTGTTTACTGCTTTCAAAGCAAAAGCTGATAGGTATAAAACTGCCAAGGGACTGAGTAGCTGAGCAGAGCTTCTCTCAGTCGCATTAATCGGGGAATAAAAGTTGGTGTGTCATGACTTGTCCAGAGGAGGAGTGTGGTCACCACTGCAGAGGGCCCTGGGCAGGGCTATGCTGAAGGAATAGGGGGCAAAATGGAGATAGAACAGCTCCTAGAAGGATTGAAGACCCTCTTTGGATCATCTTAATCTCTAATAGACTAAATTGATTTGGGATTGATAGTGCCTGTGGTCTACCTGCATAAATGAAGTAAAAGTAAATCCTTTCCAGGAGCAGATAATATAAACCACTCTCAATAATTTTTAATATACAATGCCCAGTATTAACTTAAAAATAATTAGGCATAAGAGAAAACAATACCAGGATGAAAGAGTTGAGAGTCAAAAGAAACAAACATGTAGGAATCCAGATACTAGAGTTATCAGATGCAGACAGTGAAATGCCAGGGATTAATAGGTTTAAGAATTTAAGTGATAAGAAGGAGAATTTCATTAACTATTACAAATAAGCAAATGGATTTTCTAGAACTGAAAAATCAGTAACTGGAATTAGCCTAACAGGTCTATTTAACAACAGAAGAGAATGGGTTGTTAAAAAATGTACATAAATATATATATTCATAAATAAATCCATAATTAATATGTGGTAATACACAAATATGTGTAATTATTAATATATATGATGTTTAATTTCATATATATATATATAGTATATATCTCTCCAGATTGAAGCCTAGTAAGGCAAAAGTAATACCAAAAAATTGATAAAGCATAAAAGACCATAAGGCATAATAAAAAGGACTGTTATACATGCAACTGCAGTCATTAGAGGAGAGGGAGATATAGAAAGCAAATAGAAACCAGAAAGAATCTGATCTTGCCACACTCATGTCAAACTAAGTAGGCTGAGAACCTAGTCATTACTGGAAATAGAAAGACACTTTATAATCATAATAGTCACTACATTAACAATTGTAACCCACCAGGAACATCTGACAATTGTACTGCATATCACTAATTACATAGCCTCAAAATCTGTAAAGCAAAAGTAAAATTTCAAAAAAAAGAAAGGCACAACCTACTTCTTAATCAAGAGTTTTTAATCTTGGATAGATGGTGATTTTGTCAAATGATTTTTACTTTATTGAAATGATTGCATCTTTTTTACTTCATCCTGTGTTTATGATAAAAATTTGATTGAATCAGTATTTGAAAAAACTTGCATTCTGGGGTGAACCCAACCTCTCCATATGTTCATGTTGTAGTATCATTTTTTGTATTTGTTTTAGCTTTTCATATTGCTGGGTTTAACCTGTCAATCTTGTATTAAGGATTTCTAAAACCATATTCATGAAAGTAATAATTTTATTTGCTCTTATAGTATTTTAATCATGTTTTCCCAATGAGGTTACGCTAATCTCATCAAATAAGTTAGAAATGATTATCTAGTAAAAATCTGTGTAAGATTGGTATTATTCATTCCTCAAATGTTTAACAGAATTCACCAGTGAAACCCTCTTGGACTGGAGGTTTATTTCACTGCTTTTTGTAGTCAATTTTTTTTTCACAAAAATTCAGTTACTTTATGCATGTAGGTCTCCTTCAAATTTTCTACATTGTGATATTTTTTAAAAACTCTGAGCATATTTTTTACAAGCTACAAAGAACTTTTCTTCTAGTTCCAACATTTGTTTCATCTTGGGGTCTATTTCTTTCAAATACATATTTTTCCTGACTCAGGTCACTTTTTCCTGCTTATTGGCACATCTAGAAAATTGTATCATATACTGAATATTGTGGCAAGTGCTTTGTAGAGACTAGATTCTGTTTTCTTCCTTTTAAGAATGCTGACTTTATTCTTGCAGGTAGTTCACATGTTTGCACTCAAACTCCAAACTCTATTTCCCCTGTTTTGGGCAGCAAATAAAATCTCTCTCAGGTCCTTTAGACTTCCAGCTTTTGATCTCTGTTGGCCTTGAGTTCTCCCCCTGTGGGTTTACAATCCAGTTTGCAGGGGGTATGAAGATTTTGGGATGACTTTTTCTGTCTCCCTCTTTTCTGTGTTTCCCCTCCTCCCCCCACACAAGCATGTTCAACCACTTTGTCAGCCCTGAATTCTGTCCTTGGATTCCATAAATCAGAAAGAATGCAACTTTCTGACTGAGTTGATCATCCTGTTAATATCTAGGAGTCCTCTGAAGTAGAAATAATATAAACTGAAATGTTTCTCAGTGCAAATCTTCAAGAATCAATCATCCAGTGCCTCCAAATACCTGATCCTAATACTTTGCCTAGAAATTATCATTGTCATTGTGGGATAACCATAAAAGGGTTAGTCAAGTAGAAGTTACTCTGCCATTATCAAAGGTGGAATCTCTCTTTTCTACAATAACTTAAGCTACCTGAAGAGTTCCCCTCTCAGAGTATTATACACTAAGACTACAAAGACTCTTCTTCCTTTATCCTTGGTGAGTTACACAAAGGAAAGGGGTAAAATCTCACAGCAAAACTACTTCTACATCTATTAAAATAGCAAGAATGGCACCTGAGATCTGCCTTGTGGGTAAAATTTAAAATTATGTCTCAGAATTTACAAACACAAAGCTATCCCGTGGAGACTACCCCAGAGGTTGCTCTCTTATACTGAAGAATGTGTTGATTCAGTCGATGACATTAAGCTGGGACTAATTTTCTTCTTCCATAAAATGAGGGGCATTAATACATACTTCTCCCCAAAGGATACTATGTAAAGATTTTCGTTTGGTCTAAAATGTCTGAACTTCTTTAAGAAAAATTGATGTAAATAGATGTGTCTTGTAAAGGAAATGGTTTTATTCAGTTTTCTATACAACTCTCACAATGTTCTTTCTACTGATGCATAACTGGCATTCAGTGATAATACTATTTACATCTTAAATTACTCTGTGTGCACTGGATATTTACTCTGATCACAAAAGTATATTGCCTTGTGTTATGCTGCAGTCATAATTAACTTTTTCTTAAAAGCACTATATGATCTTAGAAAGTAAAGAAACCTTGTTAACAGTACCATGCCATATTTATTTTTCATTATAGAGCAGAAAATTGATACATAACTTTCTTTTGGTTTCTTTTGATATTTTCTACCATTGTCTTAAACCAAAGATTATATTTTCTTCAGTTATTTGTTATTATTTATTAAATTAGAGGAGTATTTCTATGACCATAAACAGAGAATTTGATAGGCTTATTGGAATTATTCTAATTCCTATCACTGTGTAATGCCATAAGAATTAAGAGTTTAGAGTAATAGGACTCAGTTTTGTCTACTGCTTCTTTTTTCCTGAATAATTTTTAATAGCACTCCATTACACCACCAAAATTTTCTCTGGGTGAACAATACAATTTTTGGTGATTACAAATTATAACCAAAAGTCTCCCCACTTACAAAATCTTGCTAATCCATTTGTGATATCAATGCTCATGAAGTAAAACTTAATATATTTGTATATATATTATTAGATTCTGGAAAGAGATACTATTATCTTTTCATTATAAAAATTATCTAGCTTAGTTATAATGTAACACAAAAAAATAAGAGAATTAAAAAATAGATATGCTTAAATAAATACAAAGTAATTTTATATATATTAAGAATATTAAAGCAACATAAAAATAATAAACACATTAACCTTTGGATAAATTTTAAAGAATATGTAATTCAAAATTCATGAAGAAACAAGCATATGCTAAGCATTTTCTCCAGAATATCAAGCTACAGTGAGCCAGTATAGCTCAACCTCATGACTGATTTTTCTATTTACACAGTTAATATACAAACTAATGTAAATTCAAGACATCACCTGGAGCAGAAGAGAATCATATGCAATGTTACTTAGATTGTAGGTATGCTTTATATTTACTCTGACGAGAAATGTATGCTATTAGATCAGTAGTGTTGCTACAGATTTACTATTTAACTAAGTAATCAGATCTCATTTAGGATAAAAATTTTAAACCAGTTCGGTTCTGTGGCAAGCCACAACAAGCTGTCACGTTTTCTCATCCTTTATACATACAGTATCTCATTTCCTATAGTTAATATTTTCTTGAAAGAATAAAACATAAGACCCACCAGAATCTAAAAAATTGTTGTATCTATTCAACAAACATAGATAAATTTTGGGTAAGGTCATGAAGTATACTGCTGGGGATCCTTCGATAGAAACATGTCCTTTGTAGGCAGGTGCAAATATACCTAGGCTGATGATTGTGTTTTAAGGACAGATAAAATTAAAGGCTAAGTTCCGAATATAGGCTTTTTGTGATCTATTCATTACTAGTGCTACAGAAAATTTCCACATACTTAGGTCACAATGATTTCATTTCAATTAAATTTAAAAGATCTACTGAGTATTATTGTTTTGAAAGTCAATGAGCTAGGCACAGTAGAGAACCAAAAGTTAGTGTCTGTCCTCTGGGAGTTTATAGTCTTTTCTTACAATCACAGAATAAGCCAGAAGTCGTTAAAGAGCCAAGAAAAGGTACAGAGGGCTTGCTTTCAGAGTTACAAAGTAGGCTTTCTGAGAAGGAGATGAATATATCTGTAATACCCTGGAAAAGTAATTTGGAACTGTATTTGGAAAAGTGTTGCTACGACTTGGAAGGAATTTAGAAATGAATTCAATAGTTCTAAGAACTTATTAAACAATGTTTTACCTAAGAATTGACACCATATGTTCCTGATTAAATTTCAATATTCAAACTCAATGGCTCTAATGTTACTAATTTCTGTAATATTACAGAAATTCACTGAAGAATTTGAGCAGTATGGCATTCAATGACTTTGATTCTAGACTGTAAAACTCATTGCAAAAGTATGCTGTATTAAGAAGAAATGTTAATAATAGGAAGCATTCATTCAAGCTGAATGGAAAAAATGTTAAATACATTTTTTTTTGGTCCAGTGGTCACACTAATAATAACAGATAATCAGTGAGTACAACAGCAAGGATTAAAAAAAATTACACAAGGTCTGTGATCTTTTATCTGAGATATATACCCAGCTTTTCAGACTCTCATAACTAAGACCATTCCATTGAAATCACAGTTGAGTGTCATTTCTGCTTTTCTCAACAATTTTAACAGTAAACTGAAATAAATCCTGCAATTACTTATAAAATACATTTCATTATTCATGAACTAAAGACTCTTAAGCAGATCATCATCATTACTCAGAAGTTTGCAACAAAATGCAATGTGATGATTATTATTAATTATAGTGTGGCACCTGAGTGATTTTCTATATCATTTATGTATGCTTTGAACAATATTATTTCCATAGCCTACTGATTCCTCAGAATATAAGTTAGCTCTCATGTATAAAGGGTTTCAGTGCCAAATTACCTTGGGAAGTTTACCATTAAATACAATTTTTTAGCTTCAAACAACCAAAATTTTTTTATTGCACATTATAAATTTTCAATAAAGGATAAAATATATCACGTTTTACTAACTTGCTTAATCACATCATTTGTTTCTACAGGTGTAAAAATGCATATACATATCTAGATGTGTAAAAATATTCACAAGAAATTTTCAACCTAATATTTTCTACCTAAATATTTTCTACCTTAAATACAGGTAGAGGAATCTGTTACTCATTTCTGAGAATTCACAGGTCTTGTTTTGATTTTTACCAAATGGATCCTGGTCCTGCCCAAGGCTGTGTCTACTGCTATTCTGTGGAAGCTAAGTGGTCTTTAAAGGAAGCATGTGCCTGCCACTTAGGTAGATGCAGAATTTATGATGGAATTGAGGGCCCACAGAGGGGATTAATCTGGCTCCATGGTTTTTCTTTCTGGCTTCCCAACCATCCTCAGAAAATTCAGTGCAAGAGATTGTCCTCCCATTAGGCTAATGGTTAAAAATATATTGGTGTATGTCACTAATTTTCCATACTGGCTGTGCATTTGGATCACTTGGAAAAGTTTAAAGAACACCAACACCCAGGTCACACCCAGGCCAAATATTCGGTGGCCCTGGGCACATGGTTTCTGCATTGTTTTTTAAAAACATACCTTTCTCTCCTCTAAGTAGACCAAGTGATAAAATGTACTCCAGGGTGGGGAACCACTGGTGTGCATATACCTGGGGACTATTTGAGGAAGTCAGTATTGTAGACCTGTCACTGTTACATCAACCAGCAATTTTCCAATGAGACACATATATGAAGGCTCTTTCTGCTCTTGGCCTTCCCTTTCTGCTCCTGGCCTCCTGCTTTTCTGGCCAGAACTCTAATTGCAGTCATGTTATCTTTGACATCCTTGGATTATATGGTCTTCTGTGTAGAGTAAACTGAAGAAAAACAGGTGGTAACCTACAGATCTTGCACCACGGCAATGCTGTCTTTCACACATCAGGAAGTATGGTCAGTAGTTAAATGTGAGGGTCTTTAGGTGAGCCAGATAGTTGGCATTGTGTCGCCTTGAAAAAATCACTACTCCCTTTTTTGCTTGTGTGTTTCCTCTTTATATGAAGCTGGAAACAGTATTTACTTCATATGTTAGAGAAGGGGACTCATACGCACCATTTAGTGAATAGTATGTATTCATTACTTTGATCGTCATCTTCACTTTAGCAAATAAATGTAAAACCATGCAGAGATGCAGACGTTTATCTTCTTCCTAACAGAGTGGAAAGTCATTAGTGTGTTTTACAGAGCTGCTTTCTCCCTGTATTTATTCAATAATGAAGGTTACCCTCCTGAACAGATGTGCAGAGAATGGTAAGATACAGCTTCATTCAAACTCTCTGACTTTTCATTGCAACCCAAAAGAAAAAATTAACACCATATACTATCGAGCCATAATCATGCCTGGAACATAACACACCCATGCACACCTCTGCCTATATAGACCCTAGTGGGCACTCAGCATTCACATGAATTGCCGACTTCATCCGTGGAGACTTGCCCCTGCCTGCGTTTCTCTGTCCATGCTCTAGCTGTCATGAAACTTGGATTGTATTTGTACTGTCTCTGAAATCAGTTCATAATGTAAAAGGTAATCAATATACAGGCGAACAGAAAAGACTAATTCCCAGTCCAACTGAAAGAAAAGTTTATTTAAACAAATTTTTAGAATATTCAAGCCTCATTTAGATCAACACCCATAACAATGCCCTGAGAGATGTACAAATTATTATGTGAATGATATTTCTCCCCTTTCAAGGAGGGGAATTCAGTCTCCTTGCTGTTGCTGATACCCTGACTTAAGGCAAAAGCAGGTCAAGAAAAATTTAAATGAATGATTCCATATTGAATATGCAATGATTTGGGGACACCGTTACAGTCGGCAGCAAGTCATTACCCAGCCCGGATGAGAAGGAAGTTTAGAAAACAGAAATATTTTGAGCACTTTCCTTTTACGGTATGTCCCTAACACCACCCCTGGGAGTGTTTTCAGAGTTCAGGTGTGATCTCAGCAGACCTAACCTCGCTGAGACTAACGCTGCCGTACCCCACATGTGTAGTAATGGGTACGGTGTCTTTGGCTGAAAATTTTTTGTTATACATACAAATTTCTACTCCCCCCATATGACTTTGTAATCCAGTATTCATCATAAGAACCTGGCAGAAGCTGACTGAACTCTCTGTAAGCTACATTTAATTAAGTTCTACTAGAAAGCTGGGATATTTCATATCATGACAGCAATACTCGATTTACAGGTTTTCTTCTGGGATGTCAGCCCTAAACAAAAGTGTCATGTTAGCTTTCTTACCATAATGCTGTGATACCACCTTTAACTGAAATTCTCATTATTAGAGTCACAAAAACATTAGACTGCAAAGCTGGGTCGTTGTTTCCAGAAGCTACCATTGTAGTACCTGCACAAGGGAAATATACAGGAATGATATGATTCTTGGGAAAACTGCCAGAAAGGAACATGTTCATGGGTCATAAGCATCAGAGAAAGGGCAGGGAGAAAGTATGATTATTAGGATGGTAATTTTACAGGTAAGGTCTAGATGTTAAATTAATTAATTATATATATATATGTATATATATATATATATAAATGCAAAAAAATGGTTATGATTTTCCTTTTGTCATGCTTTAATTTATCATAAGTATTTTTTTAAATGATGACCAAGATTGTTTCTGTCCTATACATTCTGAGATATGTGAAATCAAAACACCCTTTCTTTTATTTGTAGTCAATAATCATTCTAATAAAGACAAGAGTACATTTAATTAATTTGTCAATTAAAAGCAGAAAGGAGTGTTGTAATAACCAAATAGTGAATATTATAATTGTTCTTCCTTGCTGAGTTTAGGAGATAGACATCAGACATGATCCTAGGACAGGGTAATAGTCCAAATTCTAAGGCATATGCTGAATCATTTTTATGGAGGAGTATTAAGAAACACAGTTTTAACTATTTCTTTCTTCATATTCATTCCACTTTGTTGGATTCTTGGAGAAAATCATGTATAAAAATATTTCTCAGTAATTTATTCTACCATATATGATTCATGAATGCCACTTCAGTTTTGCCCAAATAGTGTCTGGACAATTGTAATGACAATTCCTGAATTGAGGCTAAAAAACAAGTATCAGGAAATGGTTGAAAAATCTAAAAACCTTAGACTGTTTGCTAATAAATCTGCTTTACTAGGCACATACTTATATATAAGTGTCTGCAAAGAACATACTTTCGGGGCAATTTGG
Organism: Manis pentadactyla; assembly: GCF_030020395.1. Taxonomy (NCBI): domain Eukaryota; kingdom Metazoa; phylum Chordata; class Mammalia; order Pholidota; family Manidae; genus Manis; species Manis pentadactyla. Next base: position 96,979,482 of record NC_080021.1, on the reverse strand, counting down.
ATAGGCTGCAAGGGTAGGAGCAACCATTTCTCATATTTATATGTTTTTACTTTTATGTCTTGATTTTTTTCCATATAAGATTTGGGAGAAAATTTGAATGCAAGATTCTTGTCCATATGTCAGTTTAAAGAAGCTAAGACTTGTTTTCACATAATGAACTAGCACATTTAGTCACTTATATACATGTAAACCTTTTTTCCCCTCCACACTGGAATTCTGTCACCCCTTTGCTTCTAACAATTGCTGTGTATATGCCGTATTACATTCTCTAATTTCCTTTTATCTTTTCTTTATTTTGCAGTGTCTCAGTACGTGTCTTTTTAAGACAAGTTAATTTAGCCAATTACTCCAGTTTGGTTGAAGATAAAATCTTTAATTTATCCAGGCCTCCCTTTATTCTTTCTAGGATACTCTTTCCATTAATTTCATGAAACATTCTAATTCTCCGGTTTAGGGAAAACTAATTTCTCCATACACGCGCACACACGCGCGCACACACACACACACACACGTGCACACTCAGACAGAAACCAGTATATAACTATACTTACAAAACTAATTTTTTAGATTATCATTTTTTGCATTTTTCAAGGTATTTGTAGTGGTAACAGACATCAAATTGAGAAATCTATATTTATTATGTACTATGTTATCCTTAAACTGTTTTAATTCACTTACATTTTAGTAAAACTATGTTTCAGCTCCTCTCTTGAAAGAATGTTTTAATAGAATAGAGTATAAAATATGAAGACTCAGGATGTCTGGACAAATATCTGTGGAATAATTGAGAAAGATAAAAAGTGCAAGGCTCAAAAGCTTGAGGCAGTTGAAAATAAAAACTGTCATTATTTTCATTCGTCCTTTTATTAAAACATTGTAGATTCTAGTTACCATTTTAAGGATAAGTGTAGATGAAAAGTGCCATCTCTGATCTTCCAGCTGGGGAGAGAGCTAGGAAATAGAGAAAATGATGCTAAATGTGCTAAGGAAGTAGGCAGCAAAAAGGGAGGGTCATTTTGAGATAGGTTTTGAAGATGATAGGAACAGCTTGAAAGTGCCTATTTTATTGATTTTGCACTTCTGATGTATCACTAAGTAAATCATTAATATAGACATTTCCTGTATAATTTGACATGTTTAAATGTCTTTATTCTTGTGCATATATACATACATGTACATATACACATATATAACAGAAACACGAATATGTACAGTATATGTACATATATAACAGAAACTACTCTCTTCCTAACTTAGATGACCTGGAAGATGTATCGGTTTCAGGGACTAGATGATTTCCTCTTAAATATGTGCCATCTGCTGCTTTCATGTGTAAATAGGCTTTTTGTTCATATTGGATAAACAGAATAATGGAAATAGTGCACCCAAAACATACCTATATTGATTCCAATCATAAGATCATGACCACAGAAAGTATATTACAAATGATTAAATAGTTCAACATTTGATTGTTAGTGGGTTTTTTTTAATCTGGGAAAGGGGGGTTTACAAAATTTGTAGTTTCTCCAAGTCCTTTGCTGACTATTTCCTGACTCAGTTGCATTTTGTTCCTCTTGCCTCTCAAGTCTTGTGTTTAACTTCCCAATTAACTGTCAGCTTTTTATTCTTTGCCTCGGGCTCTATTTTCTAGAAGGCCAAGGTCAACACAATTGGTGCCTCCAAATGGGGCTTTGGAGTTAGGTTACTCAGCTCTCTGAAAACAAAATCTGCTTGCATTAAAGTGGTGTCACAGTTAACTAAGTGTCCGCCTGTGGTTAGTTACCATGTGCAGGTGGGGAACAAGGCATTGGAAGGGAACTTCATCATTTTCAGAATCATGTTATTTATTGGGTTTGTGATGTGAAAAAATTATTTATGTCAACAGTACAGACCTTAAATATTAGATTTTTTAAAAGAGTCAGGGACAATACTTTCTAAATTAGTACATGCTCAGAAAGTCAGAGGACACTAAATTTGCAGCCTTGGTAGTTTTTCTATAACAAAGTTAGGACTTTGAAAAAGTGGCACTGAGACTTGTATGGAGCAATGTGTGGATGAACCTGACAATACAGAACCCTGAATTTCAGCCCTTCCCTACCGTCACAGGATATTCCCTCTCCTCTTGCCCAGAGACTATGCAGTAATGTCACATGAGGTAGATGTCTTATAATAAGACACATATTCCTCTTGATATATTTATGCCATAACCCCACATTGCCTACGGACTATAACCAAAGTCAGGTCTCAGCACAGCCTTGAAAGTGGAAATCAAAGCTATACTCCAGGCAGAAATAACCTATCCTGGAAAAGTCATGTCAATGCCTGTCTATGTAGTGGCAGGAAAACAGAATGTGTGGATCCTGGTCTTGAGTCTTGTTAGCTTGGGAAGGGAGATGAAATAGGACTGGACTGGCTCAGGACTCATCATCCACGACTTAATAACTTAGAAAGGTCTACAGGAGTTGGCCCTAATAATTTTCTGTGTTTGCTTCCAGAATTCTGGACTCAGTGTTAGCCAGGAATATGCAAGTATGTGGGAAGGCAAGACCTTCCTTAGAAAAACGTTAAATGAGGAGAAAGTTCTAGTATATGAGAATGTTATAATGATGTTTTTATGTACAGTTTAAAAACACACCACATGGCTGAGTTCCCTACCTGAATCTTTAATGGTTTGGTAGAGACTGTCCTCTGAAGGGTGTGGTATTTGATAGGGAACTCAAACAATGGCCTGGACTCTCTATTGTCTCTAGGAAACATGGGATTCTGGAAAGACAGAATACAAGTAACAGCAATTAATCAACAGCACCAAGATAGATCTAATCATCACATGAGCAGTAGGGTCGAAGCTAACAGATCATGGTACTCCTGGTATACCATAAAGTGAGACACATTCACAGCTGAATAGGGTGCTCTGTATTTCATGTAAGTAGAAAAAAAAACCAAGAGCAGACTGGCAGAAGGCTAATTACAACTATTGCAATGAAAAGTCATAGCTACTTACCAGTTTCCAAATGTAAGTGTGCCAGACACCCAGATGCTTGGAAGGGGAGCCTGGGCTATCTGGAGCAGGGACCCTACAATTCCACAGAAAGTATACGCAGTAAATATTCCTCCAATTGTTCTTCTGGTGAGTCATATTGCTATTTGCCAGGATAACTGCATGCTGGTGAATAGGAAAAATACAGAATTTTAAAAGAATATTAGGTATGGAGTTCTAGATGACACTGAGACTCCAAACACCACCATGGTTTGCCAGTTACAATGGGGGTGAAGATCCAGTGAAGAGTGTGATTCTGGCTCGAGCTTATTTGTAGCTCTGCGGGCTCACCTTGTGGTCACTTCCACGATGAGCTGACCCACTGTAGGACACAGATGGTTATGAGTTGTGTGAATGCAGCCTGTGTGGGTCATAAACACTGCGACTCTCTCACTCCCCTTTGCCTGCCTCTTTCTCTCTGTCTTGCTCTACAGCTTATCCATGCTGATTTTCCTGTCCGGGAGGAAATGTCTCAACAAACAACATGATATTTAGTTGCCTGAGAAGCTGATCAGGGCCTGAGTGACATATTTGAAAGTGTGAGCAAGTTGGCTCTCCATAGGGTGCCTTTTGACAATGAGAAACGGAAGACTGGAAGAAACTGAATAAATTTCCCCTCCTTTCTTCTTTCAGGGGCTGCTCATGCAAACCATTCAGAAAAGCCCTACTTGCCAAGAAAACAGAGGCTCTGCACAGCCTGGTGTTACCTGTTCTCGGCCTGTTAGAGGACGCGCAGCCCTGGTAGCGAGTGGCATCGCAGGAACCCCTGTGTCCCTCACTGGCCTGGGCGTGGACTTTCCCAAGAGCAGAGCACTTAGATCCATGCCTTAGGCTCTAACACAGAGGATAATACTAAGATATGCATGAGTATTTAGAGCACAATTAACTAAAGCACTTTTTGGCCCACCAGGTGAGGGTTTTTGTTTTCAGACTATTTCACATGCTCTGTTGGGTGAAATTTATGGAGAATGAAAAATACAGTCAGCTTTTTTTTCAGGTTGACACAGATCATATTATAATTAACAGTGAGGATAAAACATGGTAAAAATCCATGTTAAAGTGGCCTTGCCTTGGCCTGTCATTCACTCCTTTTGGAGACCTTTTAGATGAGCAAGCTGAATGAGAGTGTTTGCACTTACCTCCTCTCAGCAGTAACTACTCTGTCATTTTCTCTTCTGCATTTCAGTCAGTTCTGACTAAGCACTGTATCAATTTCTCCCTCCTCCAGCAATGCCATTTCCTCTGCTCCTGTCTCACTTACTGTCTATGCTATCAGGTAACCTAAGATAATAAAATATTTAGCTCACTCATACTTCATCCACAGAGTGATTTGTGTGCTAGGTTTAAAAAGGACAGGGAAACCAATGGGGCACCGGGGTGTGGAATGCATGCTGGTGGCAGCTGTCCCGGTGGCTGTCATGTCGGTGATAACCAGGAGAGAGCTGGTATGTGAGAGGGAGACCCTCAGGCCACTCTGCTCCTTTTGGGTAGCCCTCCATCATCCTGAATGGTCCTCTTTGTTCTCTGTTCTCCCTGCAAACTGGAGAACAGAGACCAGGATAACCCAAGGTTACAATACAGTACATAGCCAGGGGGATAGTGTGGGAGAGAGACCTCAAGGCCTAAGGGATGGTCTTTCCTTCCCACAGCCACCCTGCATTCGACTGTCTCACTGCCAGCAGCAAACCTCTATTGGATGAATTTACTAAGATCTGGGGACTGTTTATTGTAGCAGTTGGCCTGTCCTGTGTAATATGGCATCCTAAGTCTATTCTTTCTCTTACATTGACATTGAAATGAGCATTAGTTTTATTTCCTGCAGCTACAAATTAGAGCAAAAAAGACACCAAATTCATAAACCCTAGCAAATGGTAGAGGAAAAGGATTTCTCTCTTTATGTCAGTAATATATTGCTGTTAGTACTCTCCTAAAGTCAAAGAGGAGGCACATGTTTGTTTCTTTTAATAAAAATGAGAGTCCTGAATCCACCCATAAAAGTTGAATCTGGAGACTGAAATGGATGTACTAACCTTGGCTTCTTAAAAATGTGACATGTTAAGAATCATTTTTCCAAAGAAAATGTCATCATTGGGGGTTTACATATAAAGAACTATTTACATACTCCATTTTCTTATCACCAATTATTTTATTAATTATTATATACTAATAAGCATAAACATAAATGAATAGGGATTTCAAATGGGCACTCATTAACTACCTCTGGATTGATTATGCAATGTCATTTTACAATATGCATATTATACATGGCCAAATACTTCCTTTTGCAATTTTATGTTAATTATTAAACTTAGAATTAAGTATTATGAATAATTATTAACATATTCTATTCATTTCTACTATTATTCATATTTTTATAACAAGGAGTACATTCCAGAAAGAAAAACCTCATTACATTCAAATATCATTTGTATGCTTTGGGCTTCAACCCATTTAAAATATCAGAGAAATAACTAACATATTCAAGAGCAATTTAAAAACTGCCCTAATGAAAATAGTGAACAAAACAAAATCTCTTTATTTTTCCTGACTTTATCTTTACTATTTTTCAGGCAATGTTTTCTTGATGTAGACATAAAAGTAAACAGTTTATTTTTGTAAATGATATTGAACAACTTGCAAAAATATTATGTAGCAAGGAAGTTTTGTTGGATTGTCAATCTATGATTTGTTCCATGAAAGAAAATGTTACTCTGGATCTGTTTTTTTTTTTTTCTAAACAAAAAGTCACAATTGTTTAGTAAAGAGAAAGACAAAGGAATATAGGAGCAAATAGATTATCATAGAGCTCATGGGAGCCAGGAATATAAGCAGAGTCCATGACTTACAATAGGTGGAAAAAGACCTATTAAGTTTGGAAAATATTTTGATACAGAAAATATTTGGAAATAGTCTGGAAACAAAATAGCTCTCAGCATTGTTCATATGGAAAACAAGCCTCCATATGACATAATAATGAGCAGTGAAAACAAGGTGTAGATAGGAATCTGGGGCTTAATATCAAGAATAAACCCCAAATATGTCTTCAGTTGGAGTGTTACCACTTGAGGTTGCAAGTTGCATTTCACTGCAGATAATTAAGGAGATCATAATTTGCTAGAGGTGTTGTGGATACACGGATCATGTGCAGATTGCATGCAAAACTGTACTAGATGACCAGAAGGGTCCCTTCCACTTCTTACATTCTATGGTTTCAAATGTCAGAAAATCTACATTTTGTTTTTGATAACATAGAATGAATATTAAGTGTTTTCATTGGCTTTAGCACTGAATTGGCCAGAGGTAGAAATCTGCTCAAGTATTTGGAGATTTGTATCAGATTTTAGAGTGGTTGGCATTAGGATGCATGATGTATAATGTATATAAAACATAAAAAAAAGTTATAGTTTGCATTACAGCCCCCTCCAAAGATGTGAAATAAATAATATTTTTGGTTCTAATGCAAAAGAACGTGTACATGAGGCATGATGTGGTGGATAGAGCCTCTTACACACCAGTTAGAACCCAATAAAGAGTAGGTGTGTAGTCAGCTGTGTTCCCTGGACACAGGCCAGTCAGGTGTGCAGGGGTCTTTCTTTATCCTCAGTAGCACAGGAAAACGCCATGAAATCCTTGTTCTCTGTGCTCTTACATATACTTTAGCAGAGAACCACAGGCATGGCAAGTGTGGCTACAGAAGAGCCTTTAGCTGTCAGCCTCCTCTGGAACAGCCTGCCTGTACTCACTTTCTGATGGAGGTGGGTTATGAGGGCCCATTCATTCTGACGTAGTTGGGGACAATTCTGGTGAGCTGTTAGAGCCCCTCAGTACCTCTCAGGGGTCAGCTAAAGCCAGGCTTCTCAAGTTTAGCACTCTTGACCTTTTGGGCTGGATAATTCTTTTTAAGCATCTTCCCCATGCCTTACAAGATGATTAGCATCATTCTAGCTCTCTATCCACTAGATGCCAGCATCAATCTCTCACTCCAACCCTACCATGACAACAGAAGAGGTCTCCAGCATCAGCAAATATCCCCGGGGAGCAAAGTTTCCCCCAGTTGAGAACCACAAGGCTACAGTCCTCTGGTCTACAATTTCTGCTTATTAGTCCCTCCCCCCACTCTGCCACTGGATGTCAATTCCAATGAAATTCCATAGTAAACATCTCATACACTAAACCTTGCCATAGATTCACAGCAAGAAGACAATGCTATTTAAAACCAAACTTGGCTGGAGTGGCTAGGTTTTTAGGAAGTTGGTACAATTCAGCAAATCCATTTCCAGAGGCAAAGACTCAGACCTGAAGAAAGCAGAGAACGCCTGAGCCAACCACCTCAAGGGGTCTGTAGACAGAAGCTTAGGGAAATGGGGGTGGAGGAAGTGCTCTGCACAACTTAAAGGGAGGGTTTTTGAATGTTATTTTTAGGTTGTCTGGGAGCAGCAGCCAGGAGAAACATGGGGATCGGCAAGACTGGGGAGGCGGGGGTCTGGGGAAGACTTTGTCTCAGTAAGAATTAGGGAAGAATCAGTGAAGAAGTGGGTTGATAGGATCATAACACAAATACGCCTTTCTCCCCTCCCACCTTTAGTAAAATCTGCTCCTCCCTCAAGTTCACATTTTTGCTCCATGTTTAGTAATGTAGGCTTTTGGGAAATAAATGAATTTGAACAATATACATGCAAATGTGTATATATTTTTTCTGTCTTATTAGTAACACCTCAAAGTCATTCTATTGCTGGTATAAAATGACTCCCAAATATTTCTAGCCTCAGCTCATACCTTTCCTGTACTTACCAGTCACAGTCTTGAGCTCTATTTTCACGTCCTTAGTTGCAAGCTTTGTCTTTTATCTCTAGCCAGACCTTGCTTCTTTAATCACCATGGTTTTATGGGTGAGGAAGACTGTTGTTGGGTTTCTCCTTTTTTTCTTTTTAATTTTATTTCTTCATTGGAGGAAGTGTGGGTCAGAGTTGGGGTTACTCTCCTCTGAACGTCTTCCAAAAATGTCTGGGGAGTAGAGGCCTCAAACTGAATTCAGTGTCCAGGTGTGATGTCCTCAGGATTTCACAGAGCTTGTCAACCTGTAATGAGACAGGTCTCCATTTTTCATAAAAAAGAACTTACTGGATAAATATCACTATATTACAGTGTGTTTAATCACTGGCACTTTATTCTCATTGGGTCAAAGGGTGGACATCAGCAAGCTAGTATTTCTATTAGTCTTAAGGAGCTCTGTCACAGAGGTTCTTTTTTACTGTTAAGTAGTCCAGCTTCCACTGTTACGTAACAAACTACCCTGAGTCTTAGTGCCTTAAAACGGTCACGTCGGCCATGGTTTATGGGTCAGCAGTTTCGGAGAGCTTGGTCGGCGCTGCATCACCAACTCATGTGGCATGAGCTGAGGCAGAGAGGGCTCACACTCCATTCCAAAGCTGGTGACTTTACTCACTCAGGGACATCACTGTGCTCTTGATCCATCTCTTTCTGTGGTTTATTTTTCTCTAATCATCCCCAAATGGCTTAGGTTTCTCTCAGTTATACCTCTAGAAGGATTTGGAGCTCTTTAACTAGAAGCAATTCTGCAGAAGTTGGGGAAAGGCCAATGAAGTGCCAATCCGAAAATAGTAAGCAGGATCCCTGAACCCAGCAAACGCCACACTGACCTCATTAATGAAGAAAAGAAGTAAATTCTTGGGAAAGGGAAGAGCAGTATGACTCTAATATTCATTATAACCTGAAAATTCCTTGTTGTTGTTTTAATAAAACATAATTAACTCAGTCGGTTTTGCTGCCCCACAAGTGGCAATAACAGAAAACGGATATAAAATTATACATGTATGTATGATTGATGTTCCTCATCTGCATGAAATTGTTAGGAAAATATTTTTGCTTCGCTTGATCACCTTGCCACCTTTAACTTTTTCTATAAACTAGAAAGCCCATTCTGTGCACTTCCCATCTAGTCATTTCCTAAGCATTTACACTCCAAATCTAACTCCTTATATTATATGGAGGATGGAGATCTAAAACCCTCATCAATGGAAGTTGGAGTCTTATGCCCTTTAGGGATCTACAGCTGAGCTATGCGTACATCTCAGAGTTACAAAATAGCGATCTGTCTCTACACTCATTTAAACTTCTTGAGCCTTAATTTGCTCATCTGCAAAATGTGAATGTAATAATATCTGTCTTGATGGACTACTGTAAGAACCAAAAAGAAGCTTGAGAAATGTAGTATAAGCCATAAAAAACACAATACAAATACTGATGATTATCATTAATATTATAAATATTAACTAGCAGATGTGTGAACACTTTAAAAATTCAGGAGAATCCTGGCATTTCATTGCTAGAAGTTATTTTGGATACTACCTGGTCCCTTCACTTAATGGTACAGATGAAGCAACTGAATTTCAGAACTATGGAATGCCTTGCACATAGTCCTGCAGTTGGTGAATGGAAGGTCTATAGTCAGGTCGAATTTTATTGAAATTTATTCTACGCAGTGTTTCTTTATAGGGGTTACCTCTTTTAATACCCTCAGCACATTTATACAAGGGAGTCAGGATTGTTATCAGTCTACAGATGAGCATCTAATTCATAGAGAGGTTGAGAAAAGAGCTCCTGGCTCCAGAGTTAGATGGCAGAGGAGCTGAGATTCAAATTTGGCAGGTGGCTCGAGGTCTCTCAAATCTCCACCTCCTGATCTTTGCACCATCCCATAACATCAGGGCCTGAGGATTCTTCTGTACCTCTGAATCAGCACTCAGCTCCTTCTCAGTCATACAGAGTGGAGTTTTCTTGTTTCCTTTAAAAGCAAGTCAACGAATCAACCAGTTTATGACTCCTTGAGACTATTCCATCTCTGAGGTTTCTGAGCACTTGAAGATGTACTTCCACTGTTTTCTCTTTCCTTTTAAACTATTCCAGGTAATAAGCTCTTTTTTCCTGCTTTTACAATTCTCTATGCCTTGAACCATGGGAGAATGGGGTAGTCTGCCAGTTATGTATCTGCTGTCCAGGTATCTTCCCAGTTGCTAGGAGTTCTCTCTCATCCTCTCCATTGAATTGATAGGAATCCAGGTCTAATAAAGGAATTACAAAACTGGGTGGTTTTGTTTGCTATGAAGCTTCTCCAGCGTGCCCAAGGAGACTGCACTGCAGAAGGCCTCCAACTTGGGCTTCCCTGCCGAATCCTGCCATGTTACCTGACACACCCACCATGTCACAACACAGAGCTGGCACATATGTGTCGCTCCTCATAGCCTCTCCTCACCAGAGCAAACCCCTGAGCAAACCTTCTCTTTGGTGTGAAAAGAGGCCCAGAGACCCAAGTGGCTTCTTTACAGATTCCTAAGAATATCAGTAACTCACAGCAGGATCGAGGGTAGACAGAGGTAGGGTTATCAGAGCCGGAATGTTAGGAACCATACACCAGCTTTGGCATTCCCTTATCAAATCATCATGCATGATTAAATCGGGAAGGGGAAAGGCCTTTATTAAAACAAACACAGAAAGTATTATTTTGGAGACTGGTAGAATGTAAGCAAGCCAGCTCTTCATGCCATACCCAGAAGCTCAGACAGAACTAAATTATGCTTCAGATTAATGTATCTGTCAGTTCAAAGGTTAGACAAACAGCTGTTTCTCAAGGAGGCACACTACAAAGCCTAACTGTTCACTGGAAGGTCTGTAATGGACTCAGTGGGTTCCCAAAGGAGTCACTGTTATTTGTTTCTGATTGGGAGATATCCCAAACTGTCTCCATGCTACTGATGACCTCTATGGCTAGGGCATGAAGCTGAAACTCTGGAGCCAGCACGATTTTACCAGTCTCTGGTAAAAAAAAAGAAAAAGAAAAGAAAAAGCCCACATATACAACATGTCTTCAGTGACTCAAAGATTATCCACAACTCTGTAGTTTGGACTAGTGAAAGAATGCTAGAGAGTCAAGAGGTCCACTGGCCCTTTTCTGTGAAAATGCAAAACAACTAAAAATAGTAAGCTATTCAAGAATGTGATTTACAGTAGTCAGGTTTGATTTGATGCAAAACTATGTAGCTGGTAGTAAAACAACAAACAGAATAAGTTACATCTTTATTCAATATTCACCATCATTCCTCTGACAATTCTGAGATACTTGAGTTGAATAACAATTCATCTGAAGCAGTCAATTATAAATGAGAAACAAAATAGAACTCCAAGAGAAAGACACAGCGAAAAGAGGTATAATTTAAATTAGAGCTGTAGATTGGGAAATAATATATATTTGAATGTGATTATATTTGAAGAACAAAGTATTAAACTTCAGGTCTCAGAAAGATGAAGGGTTAAGTTCTTGAAGGTGTCTTGACAGATATTTCAAGTGTCTCCCAAGAATACTATCCAACATTTTTGTAATTCAAGTATTATTTATTCACCGTAAGAACTCTGGGAGCAGAATGAAGATTCTCCAGTGGCAGGAAAAAAAGCATTGTGAGCAAAGTTTTTATGGTTGACAACATATTATGTTCTTCTTTTTACCAGTTGTCTGTTCCTTTCTCTGCCCTTTCTGGTTACTTTTGCCCTAGAAAGGTTGCTACTGCTCACTTTTAAAGAACAAAAGAAGCTCTAGTGTTCTGAGGGTCACTGACTGTGGGGAACAGCACTACGGCGTGTCCTGCTGGTGATTGTTGTGCAACAATAACTCTCAACAACTCTCTTTGCAAAGGTCTGAAGATAGAGAGAACTTCAAATCCCAACTCCCTTGCTCACCTGAGGATTAATGCCGTCGTCGTTTGCTCTTCATGTCAAGCCAGCCCGGAAGAACAGGACAGGCAGTCAGTGGGATAAAATCAGCAAATGTGGACAACGGCCCAACTTGCCTCATTGTCACAGGCTGTGATGTTGACATTGTAACTTTGATTTCAAAACACTGGAGAGATCCACCTCCATATGTGTCAAATAATAATAATAATAGGCAAGTAACTAAGACATCTAAGGCAACCTGTGTGTGATTTGCACAAATTAACAAGTGGGAGTCAGGATCACAGCCAGAATTCAAGTAAATTCAGAAAAATATTATTCCTGACTTCAACCCTAAATGTGAAACCCTGGACTGTCAGAAGAGAATTACCAACATATTCTGTAATTAAATAACTGTTTGACTTATGATATGGCATAGGAAAGATGGGTTACTTTGTCTTAATGTGGTTATTTTATTTTTTAAATAACAAGATAACTCAGTGGAGAGATTAACATTCTGAAACAACAAACGATCATATTACGGCAAGGTCCTGACTTACTGTAAACTCTCCAAGGTAAAAAGGCTTTGAGCCGACAGTGAAACTCCATCCTCTTATTCTTAGGTATGGCTCCTCACAAGGTACCATGTCTGGTGCCCTGCTGTTTGGGAGTGACCCTGAGGCAGGGGTGGAAGATGAAGTTTCAACAGGAGAGACTGAGAATCTCAGAGGACTTGCTCTGTGAGGCGGGGACGCTTGCCTGTGAGTGACAATTTCCAAAGAAGTCTTCACAGGTAATACTGAACAGTTGTGACTATTTAAGCCATGTGCCCTGAGATGGTGTTAGTGGTCTCTGCATTCAGTGTGTTGACTCTGGATGGCAACCCTGGAAAAATTTTAGAGGCAGCAAAACATCATATGGAGTATTGAAAGACATATGACATGCAAAATACATTTTCTCAGACATTCGTCTTTCTCTTTCTCTCTTTCTCACACACACACACACACACACACACACACACACACACACACTTTTTTCCTTGCCTCCTGGGAAGACACTGTGCATTGTGTGAAATAAAATTAAATCTCCAGGATTTTCTCCCCCTAATATGTTTTCCTTAGTGATTATAGAAGAGAAGCACAATATAGTATAAAGAGAAATGTCACAGAATGTTGAGTTTTCTAGCTACTTAAGTTTGTGATTTGTCTGAGTAAATTAAGTTACAATAGAAGAAGTCCAAAGCCAGTGACATCTCCATGTTGCAAGTTATTATGTATAGACCTGGTCCCACCAGGTGATTTTAAGCTTTAATAGCATGGACATCAGGTCCTGGTGCACCAATGATTGTATAATGAAAATACTGACTTGCAATTGTGAAAAGCTTAAAATAAATTCAGAATTAGGTCCTCACGAGACATGCTGGTTTCTGCCAAGGAGTCAAAAGGGAGGGTGGAGCAAGAAGTTCTTTTGTATAGTAAAACTTGCCATATGGACTCTTGTCTATGCAAACCCTCCACTGTTACATAGGATGAGAACTTGGCCTTGGAGCTGAATGAGCTGCTGAAATCTGATCAGCTGAAGGCCAATCTGCAGGAAGCTGTCATCACCTCAAAGCTGCAAAACTTAAAAGGGAACCACTTTCGCTTTCAGAGTACTTACAGACTGTCAGCTATTTCTCAGACGAAAGCATGGCTGCAAGTCTCATCTTCTGATAAATTTGTATTGTTTGTGGTCTTTTGTTTTTTCTGTTTTGTCTTGCTTCACCCTTGATTTCTCTATAAAGCTCTGCATTGTATATTCTGGGCACCCAAAGGCTGAAAAGTTTCATCAGTGAAGATAAGATCTCTTGCATGTACTTTCACTCTCTGGCTGCCTTTCCCTTTTTCACTAATCCTCTTCGTGACGGCTGCTGCATTACAGCACTGAAGCCACACCTTCTTTTTTGCCGGGATTCACAGAAGCGCTTTGCTTTTAAGTGAGGGCCTCTGATATGCTTGTGAATCATTTTGTAAATGTGAAAATGCATTTAACACATAAGAGTAATATGTTCCTTGTAGAGACTCGGTTGAGTCAGTATTTCTAAATATGAAAAGATGGATTTATTTTGAGTAGGACAAGAAACAGGTTTGTTTGCACTAAGAAAAGTAGCTGAAAAAGAATTTGAAATTCTTTGAATGCTGGTTGGGATGTGGTCCTTTTTAATGCCAAATTTTAAAAGTTTTTGATTTGTGTAACAGTTTCTTTCTTTTTTTGCAGTGTGAACTCTAACTGTGAAGCCCATTTAAACCACACTTAAAAAGGTATCACATTAGGACTTCTAAATACACAGAAAGGAAGCATTGTCAGGGAGTTTAAAAAGAATTGACACCCTTTTTGGCTGTTTTTAAATGGTTAGTACCTGAGACCATTGTCACATAAGAGAATGAGTCCTTGACTTGGAGTTTTTCTATGAATACTGTGAGATTTAGCTAGAACAATGGCTGTGGAATGCTTAACACAGACTTGGGATATTAGATGCTCAGTAAATGCTAATCAAGGCTGAACTTTAATGGTTTGAAGCCCCAGACACAATGAATATGTAATTGAGATTATTTCCATAAAATAAGTCTAAAACACTAGTGGTGGAACAAACACACAAGACTAGTGTTATCTACTTTGTTTAATAATTAATTGTCATAAAATATTTTTTCTTTTGGAGGTAATATTTCCCCAGCTAACTTAGAGAGAGCAGAGGTGCCACAGTATGTCTGGAGCTTCAAATGTGTGTAGCAAAGGAGAGGCTAAAGCCAGGTGCAGTGGTCACAAAAGACATGCACTGAATGATACTAAGATTTGGAAAAGAGAAGAGAGAGTTAGAGGAGGCACTAGGTGGGGGAAATGCTATTCACATGCTATTCATGTATTTGGAATAAAGGAAATGTTGGTAAAACAAAGAAGAGGAAATCACAAATCTGAGTTAATACGGCAGACAGCACAGAACAGGTCTCAAAAGACAGAATGCCTAAGGGTGGAGATAAAGGAGTTGAGGATGACTGCAGTTTTTCATCTGAAAAATAGGGAATAGGAAGCTCAGGGATGCACTGAAACCACTGAAGAGAAAAAAAAAATTCTTAGGTGAAAAGGTGAACAGGAGAACAAATAAAATTTTAGGTGGTATTTTCGGAAATATTTGACCAAAAACATCAAATACTTACTGAGCATAAGTGCTTGAATTTATTACATTGTTTTGATCACCTGCATAACTGTCACTTTAATTTTTTCACTGAATGCATCTTAAAGACTTTCTCTTCAGCTCTCACTTCTGGTCTCACTTTCACTTTGTCTCTTTGCCCTGAGCAAAATAATGCGTTTACTTGTCAAAGCTGATTTTCTTAAGGCATGTAATACGCAGTTTGCTTATGGACCTAAGGAACTTTCTGATAGGACCTTCAGCCTGGTTGCATCACAGAACCCAGTTGACAGTAGAACAACATCACTGTGGTGTAGCTTGATTATAAAAAGCTGATTAGATATAGATAGAAATAGATACATATATAGAAATATAGACATGGTTATAGATCTAGATTTAGAACCAGCTTTTTGCATATATATCCACAGGAGAAATGCTATTAGGCACAGATCAACAGTGTGTTTTTCTTTCTTTCCTGTTTTCCTTGTTACTCATAAGGGTGATGTGTTAAAGTTGACCAGCGGAGCATGATGCTGGCAAAGAACTGGCAGAGAAGGTCTCTGGAGGCTCAAAGAACAACATTTCCAAACTTAACTTCTTTCAAAGACTGAAATAAACTAAATTATAAATTGACACTCCTTACTGATAGATAAGGAGCCGTTATTAAAGAAAAAAATCTTAGTGTTAAATGAAAGTCTGACTACATTGAGGTAAATAGCTAACCGCGTATAAGAAAATACAGCATGTAAACACTCTCGTATTTATATCATTAGGAAAGATTGCCAACACATCCATTCATTTGTTTATTCTAACATCATTTATGGCACTGTGCAAGCATCAGCTGACGAATACTGCCCTCATGGGGTTTGTAGTCCAGTGCAGAGAAATATGATGTTTTTAATGGAAAATGCCACATCTGTATGTGTAAATTATACAGTAAAGGTTCTGGATGAAATAAATCTGAGAAGAGGATTGGACACTGGTCAGGGGGAGGTTATTTTAAAGAGAGTATCAGGGAAGGCCAACTCAAATAACATATTGTCACTCTTTCACTAGGTCATCAAAACCCTAAGTTACACATTGGATTCAACCTAGGCTAATTCTTGTATATTGAATTGGCATATATTAGGTGATCCATTTAGCAGCCTATGGATTACAATAATGGGCAATTTGTATTTTTCTGCCTCAGTTTCCTCACATTTAAAATAGGAATCAAAATAGTACCTACTTCATCAGAATATATAAAGATAATTGTGTTGTTACATGCAAAGTGCTTGGAACAGTGTCTGGTATATAATGAGGGCTTTATAAGTTATCTTCCTTTGTCATTGCTATTTTTTATAAACAAAGTAATAAAATATAAAGAGGCAAAACTTCTCACAGCATACATTTTCTGTTGCAAGCATGATTATTATTAAACTTTTAGGCGACATAAATAATTTGTTATAAATGTTCATGGTTAATGTTACACATGTCTGACCCTTTTCCTTTATGTATAGTTTAATGTCTAACTTTGGTTTTATGAAATGGATAAGTAAATGTAATAAGAATTTTGAATTTTGGTGGGTGAGATGGAGTCTTAAACATCAGTAGCATGCTATGAACCAAGTAGGTATTGCTTGGGGCAAAGATTTTATCCCTTATTCCCCACTTAATCATCTTGGGTGGTCATATTATTATTTTTTTTTTTTACTTGTCATAAACTTAATAACTGTTTTAATCATCATGGAATAACATTACATTCTCTAAATAACATATGAATTTGGGGAAACTGGGAAGCATTGAAGTAGAATACTCCCGCACACAGGGCATAAATCAAAGGAAACCAGATTCAATTATTTAGTTACCTAGGGTACTTACAAAAGTGAGATGTGATGAAAATCCTACCGATCCTCTCAATACTCTGAAAAACCACACAAGGTATCTTTAGCAGAATTATTGCCTTGTCTGATAGGCCAAATGTTCACAAGAATAGGGTCCCAAAGTTAAAAGGGTCTTATTGTAGTCACTGAAAGATGAATGTCTAGATTGCTCTATCAGCAAAACTATTATCTTCAGCATTACCATTTCCTCCTAGCACCAATGCCAAGTGTTTCTCTCTCCTCTTTCTTTCTCTCTCGGTTATATTTTTATTTAATATATAGGATTTAATAATGTGTGTAACTGTTGAACCAGTTTATTGTATAGTTGAAACCAACATAGTATTTTGTATCAACTCTACTTCAATAAAAAGAAAAAGAAAAAAGATTCAACAAAATTGAGGCATTCAAAACCAGAACAAGTTAATGCTTCCTCTCAACAATGTGAAGAACAAAAGTAGTTGTTCCCTAAATGAACAAAGAAAAAAAAGGATTAAATAGAGTATATTTTCAACAAGCAGAGCCAAAGGAGTAACAACGTATGTTTCTACTCCTTTTCAAACGTCCTTTCTGTTAAACTCCAAATCCATTTGTACCAACAGTAGCCATTTGCTTTTTCCCCCATGTAATCAAACATTTAGCCTCACAGGTTATTAATCACACTTTGCACTTAGATAGTCTGAGTTTGAAAAAGGCATAGCTTAGAATTCTATAAACAGTCATCAATCCTTAAAAAGGGAAGAGGGTAGGGTGTTTAGAAGGTGTGGTGCTTTGTAATCATTTTATTCAAATTATTGAATTTATAGAATCATCACAGGCTTGCCATTTTTCATAGGATCCATGTACACTGATGTTTTTCTAGATGTGAAAACTAGAGTTGTGTTTGATACATTGAAATGGTTGAAAGACCCTGGCCACTTCGCCTAATGCAGGCCATCCTTCATTCTTTCACTTTTTTTCACTGTTTGCGTGGAGGTTATTTTTTCAATGAAGCTTCTCTGACGCTGGAGTTAGTGTCCCACTGCCCTCTGTGAATTGCACACACCAGGACCCACACATGTGATATCATTTGCTTATGCAATTACATTGCTCCAGAATGAGACTGGATCTACCGACATCACTGTTTTACTTATCATTGCTTTTCCAATCCCTAGCAGGATGCTCGTAGTGAAGTATGTATTTTGTTACTGAATAATGAATGCAATATGGACTCTAAAGTTTTGAGTGAAATCCAGCTTCTATCATGAACTAAACTTTCTAGTGCTCAGTATCCCCCATTGCTAAAAATAATAATACTAACATTTTGGGGGCAATTTTTATGTACCAAATTTTGTTATGAACAATGTATTAATTCATTAAATCATGTAACATCTTATAAAGTAGATACTCATTATCTCTAATGTATAGCTGAAAAAAGTAAATCTCAGAGAGATTAAATAATCTGTGTATGAGTAAAGCTAGTAAATAACAAAATTGGGATTTGAATCCAGACATTAGTCTCAAGAGCCTTAGTCATTGCTCTATATGCCTCCCTAGAACTTTAAGTGATTTTTCAGTTTTGTTTCAAAATTAGTGTTGAACAGTAGTGAATTTAAAAAAAAAAAAATTTTCATTGATTGAATCTGGATATGAAACCTAGCTCAACCTTTTTTTTCTTTTATAGCTATTAGCTCTTAGCAGGCTGATATTTAATATTCTTATTCTTATTTATCTTGTGTGCTCATATAGTAATTAAATAAACTAGTGTCCATAATGTACAATCAATTAATAAATGAAATGGTTTTACTGTTGGGCTGTATATGGAGTAGGTACACTCATGTAATTTGATTTAAATAAAATAAAGAATAATACCAAAATAAGTTTCTCTAAAGTAGCCTATAACTGGGAGGATAAGGGACGCTCATTTTTAGCCAGAAATGTTCAAATTAAAGATCTACAAAGTGCAGATCTTAAAAGGTCTCTTCAAACACACAAAAAAATTAAAATATGTGAGGTGATGTATGTTAAATAAACTTATTTGGTAATAATTTTGCAATATAAGTGTGTATAAAATGAGAGTTTCTGTGGCCAGGATTCTCACCTGGCCCTGGTTGACTAGCTCACTGCACACCTGTGGGCAATACATGGCTGCTGACTCTATATAAAGAGCTCCGCCCAGTGCTCTGGGCGTGACATGGTGGCAGGGCTGCAAGGCTGCAGGAGAGCAGAGCAGAGGCTGGAGTGGTGGCAGTGCTGAGGACAGAGACCCAGAGGACGGCTATGTGGGACGACTGTGCAGAGAGGCCCAGAGGATGGCTGTGCAGACAGAGGGGCCCAGAGGCAGAGACCGGCTCGCTGCATGCAGACTCGCTCTGAGTGAATGGGATTCTAGTGACTGACCTGACACCACAAGAATAAAGTTGGGTATAACCCTTTCACCCCAAAGAACGTTTTGCTGTCAATTCCTTTGGTCACATTGAATCCATAGCAAACTTGCCCGTGGCTGAAACCCACTGGCAAGACAATAAGTATATATCAGATCATTCTGTACTATACCTTAAACTAATACAGTATGTCAACTGTATCTCAGAAAAACTGGAAAAAAACCCAGTGGTTGAGTTATTTGGATAATTAGAAGTTTTCCAGTTGCTTGGGGGTGCCACATTCGTCCCAAGTCAAAAGCATAGGCTGGGGAGTTAAAGCACAGACACTGGTAGCAGCAATGAAAAGAAAACAAATCCTGTTTTATTTAGGTGGGCAGATAATAATAAAACCTAGTTTATAGATGAGGAAACAGTGGTCCGTGTGCCCCTTGTCAAACTGTTAGTAAGAGGCAGAGCCAGGATTTGAAGACAGATCTGACTCAAAGCCTCTGTGCTCTTACTTGGTACATTACTGGCTATTTGAAAAGCATGGTTTTAGATCATATATACATTTCTCTAAGGGCTCATTTGGCTTGACCCCAGCTCCTGTTCATGGTACTCGACGCTGAGCAAGCTCATTAATTCACTCAACACATTCTTCATGATGTGCTCAGTTTGAGAGGGTTATGCTGTGTGGACATCACTCTCTTGGGAGTTAATTTTAAGCATATCAAGGAGAACATTACTTTGTTTCACTTACTTTCCAAGAATAAGTATTTACTACTAAAATTTAAATTTTAAAACATACTGATTTGACTAAATTTTTTTTTAATTGGCAGACCTGAAAAATTCAGTTTTCAGATGAACTAGACTAAGCAGGTCACCAGACAGAATCTTCTCAGAGAGAGAAGAAAAACACTTGTTAAACGGGCATTGAGCCAGTCTTGAGGAATGAACACAGCATTTTCAGAGTCTTTGGAATATTAAGAACAGGTCATAAGTAAAAGAAAATAGGAAATAAGGACCGGAGGTTGAGAAGCCTGGAGCCATTTCAGGCTGTCTGACTCACTTATGTTGTGGTGGTGATTTGAGCTGACAAAATGTTATTGGAGGGATCACTCTCCTCAACACTGTTTGCTTTGGGAAGTCAGGCAGAGATTTATTATGACTGAAAGCCTTTACAGCTGTCGGATGTAAGTGCTGGGTTAAGAGAGTTGAAAATATCAGCTGAAATTAATAACATGAGTTGTGATTTTGAATATTTGCAACAGTTGCGATGGGACAAAAAACAAGAAAGCTAGAGGCCGCAGTTTTATTCCACATCTATAATTACATCTAGTTGCAAAAAAAAACATTTCTTGATATATCATGCAAGGAAAAGGGCAATCCAGTATCCATTGAATATAATTCAGATATCTGAAATGCTCAATGAGGTGGTGTTTTGATGTATATGATGACAGTAGGTCAATATCTAGAATGATACAAGAAAGGAAACACTGGAAGTGGTTCTGAAGAATCTTCATCTTGCAGAATAGTAATGACTACTATCCATGAATGTCTGTAAAGAGAACAAGAAAAATGGGTTGGGAAGATGAAGATAGACCGATACTAGGTAGATCAATTACATAGATAGTAGGTATGTTGAATGACTACTCATTATTTTTATATCTATATCTTTACATATGCAATTGCTCTAATTATATTTACCCATCTATCTGTCTTGGAAAATATAAGCTCAATCAAACACTATGGAAAGACTGCAGGTTTTGTTTTCATTTCTCTGTCCATAGTCACAGTGGCAGATCTACACCTATCAAAAGGTTAAACAGCCTTCTGTGATGCACAACTACTCAAAGGTAAGGTTTATTATGAAATTCTAAGTATGGGAATACATTATACAGTGATTTCTGAACTTACTTGGCTAGAAATCCCTTCCTTGGGAAGAATCTCATGGGTTGATTTCTTCTGAACACACTGAGAAATACTGTTTTTGAGTGAAATGTATATGCTGAGAGGTTCTTCCATTACTTGTCCCAGAGATCTATACTTAGCAGGTACATAACTCAGATTATGGATACACATGTATCCTGTCCACATGGCTTCATATATAAGTACTATAGCAACACTCTTAGGAAAAACATAGCCTTTAAAACTGGTAGATTAAATGCTTGGGGGAATATCTTCACACTTTATATATCAGAAAATGATGCTTGTTGTACATCCGCACGGCTCATGGATGTTGGCCAGCCTTCAATGACAGTCACATTCCAAACATATTGAAACACACAACCAAATACCATTTTCATTATGTAAGTATAGTTAAAAAAAAAAGGACTGAAAACAAAGTACAAGTGATATCTTAAAGTACTAGTGAAATGCAGAAAAGTTTTCAGTTTTAGTGGGATTTGTGTTACTCTGTTAATATACTAGAAAGATTATCTTGTCTTTAGGTAGACTCAGTCCCCATCACCCCTCAAATATATGTATCTAGTTATATTTCCTTCTCATTTTGTAGACATTGACTTTAAACTGAAATAATAATCCAACTAATATTCCCTTATTAATAAGATAGGAAAAATAATTCCATATAGTATTTGAGAAATAAGTCTTGATCTGTTTTAGAATTTTTAAAACTTCAAATTTGTGGCTATCTCATGCAAAATGTGAAGTGAGAAGTTAGCTGTGATCTAGCTTACTAGATCAATTTTGGCAGTAGTGTAAACAAATGCAGTGCTTTCATTAAAAAAAACAAGTCGTTCTAATTTACTTTTTCTTGCTTAAATGAGATAATTCATGGAAAGCATTTGTCAAAGTGCTGAACACATTGTGACAGCTCGCAGCTAATTACTGATACATATATATGTAAACATGTATATGTAAATACATTTTAATGGAAGCAGCATTCTTACAGAAAATCATTTTAATCATATTATTCCTGCAAGGAATAATGGCACTAAAATGTCATGTGCTGTAGTACTTCCATGAATTTCTCACTAGCTTTCATAATTCTCAAAAACTGACATTATGTAGGTCTTAGATTTGAAAGACAATCTTGGGCTCTGAAGATTAGGCATCTGTAATAGGCATTATGAACATAAATATTCCAACCAGATGCCCTATTATAATCCAATGAATGGAACATACAAAAAACCTGAATGCATTTTTTCCCACAACAAAGTACTGCATGTTTAGTAGGAAAAAACTAAAATTTATCATGTCTCATTCTTTAGTTCAAATTTTATTAATATCACATCCAAGGAACTTAAGCAAAGCAAAGCAAAAACAACCCAAAACCTTGCAAATCTGTTTCTCAATTGATTCATTTATTTGGACTTGGGTTTTCATATGAGGAATGTTCATTTCCCTTTTTTAAACTATTCTCACCATATCGTTAAGAAAATGACAGTGTGTCAAAAATGAAAATTGGGCCTAAAATTATAAAGACAATTCTGTATTCTTCTTGAGTGTAACCTTAGTTTGCAAAACATGAATAATATAGAGAGGAGACATGGAGGTCGGTTGATAATGATAAATATGAAGTTTTCATGAAGTTTAGTGATATATATTCCCAGTGTGAATGTCTTTTATTTTAGAATGGATTCCTCTTGAAATGTTGATTTGCATTTCTCTGATGAGCAGTAATGCTGAGCATCTTTTCATGTACTTGTTGACCATCTCTTTATGAGCTATGGAAAAACTTCGGTTCGGATCCTCTGCCTCATTCCTTAATCACATTGTCATTATGCTATTGACTTGTATGAGTTATACTTTGAATATTAGTCCCTTATCAGATACATGATTTGCAAATATTTTCTCCCATTCAGGAGTTTGCCTTCTTATTTTTTGGTCATTTTCTTGCTGTGCAGAAGCTTTTTGGTTTGATGTGGTCCCACTTGTTTATTTTCACTTTTGTTGCCTTTGCTTTTGGTGCCAAGTCTAAAAAAATAATCACCAAGACCAATGTCAAAGAGTTTACTGCCTTTATTTTCTTCAAGTTGTTTTATAGTTTCAGATTCTACATTCAAGTCTTTGATCCAGTTTGAGTTGATTTTTGTGGTACAGGGGAAGATAGCAGTTATGTTTCATACTTTTGCCTGTGGCTGTCCAGTTTTCCCAGCACCATTTATTGAAGAAACTGTCCTTTCCCCATTGTATATTCTTGACTCCTTTGTCAGGAATTAATTGACCATGTACGTGTGGGTTTATATCTGAGCTCTCTATCCTGTTCCATTGATCTATGTATCTGTTTTTATGCCAGTACTGCCCTGTTTTTGATTACTATAGATTTCTAGTATAGTTTGGTATCTGCAGGCCCCTAGATGTTTGCTGAACCTGAAGCTTGCTCCCCAGTCTGGAACTCCAAGAAAAGCAAATAGTCCTCTTTTGCAGAAAGGCTGGGAGTATGTCTCAAGTTTGCTGTCTGTGCAGTGCTCCAGGTGTGGGTGTGGCAACCTACCCAGAACTCTCTCTCCAGTGGTTACAATCCTGTGAGGAATCATAAATGCAAGCCTCCCGCGCCACAGAGCCGGGTGAATAACAGGCGTCCTCTAATGGCAGCTGCAAAATCCGAGCTACCAGACGCCAATCCAGGCACCAGACATCAATCGGGGCCTCAGGGATTAGTTAAATTAAACCTCCTGATAGGAGCTGCTGGCACTCTGGAGCATAGCAAAATGAGAACCTAGGGATGGTGCCTGCTAGGAAAGAAAGAAAGAAAGCTAAACAAACAAACAAAAAAGATGGCTCCCTGGAGCAAGACGGAGAGGGCGCATGAAGCTGGTACCCGCCAGTCTTTGCGGGGAGCACCCAGCAGGCTCTCAGGTGCGTCAGATCAGAAGCCTGTCCCTCAGGCCGAGGCTCCCAACCAGCAGACAGCATCCTCACATCAAGTCCAGTGCTGCTGGGCCAGCTGCAGCCAGTGAGTTCTGGGCCCCCCGGTTCTCAGATCCCTCCCACCTGTGGGGCTTGTGAGCTCCAGCCCCTGCTGGTTTTCAAAGCTAGACGTTTTGGGGGCTTCTCTCTCAGGTACAGATATTAACAGCTGGGGACACTGGGAGTGTAGTTCCAGCCCTTGGCTCCTCAGGGAGCTACTCCGAGTTTTGAGTTCCCTCCCCAGGGTGAGCCTGCCAGGGTCTGGGTTTAAGGCCAGACTGCATCCCAGCCTCTCCTCCGCTTCCACATGGGCCTTTCTCTTTGCCCATTCCAAGGAGGCTACGTGTCACCAGCCAGGTCTTAGAGATTTTTCAGAGGAAGTTGTTCCATACCTAGCAGTGGGTTCAGTGTGTCCGAAGACAGAGGTGAGGTGAGCTCACACCCTCTTAGGGTGCCATCTGGAACCCACACCCCATGATGGTTCATGTCTGCGTGGTGTTTTTTTGGTTTTTAATTTTGGTTTCTTTTGGTTGTGAAGACTGTGTGTGTGTGTGTGTGTGTGTGTGTGTGTGTGTGTGTGTGTGTGTGTGTGTGTGTTACCCTTTTCTATGACTTCTAAATTATGGAATATACTCAGAAAGACATTCTCTACTTTGAGATGACATCATATTTTCGGTAGTTATTCTATGCTTATGTTTATTTACATTATGCTTTCTTTTTCAGTTCAAACCTCAAAAATCTGCTTATATGCCCTTCAATTTCTTCTGCCCTTAAATGTAACCATTTTCTTGACATTTAACAATGTAGGTTAGTTTGCCTGGTTTTTTTAGTACTGTAAATAAATTACATCTTTTGTGGGACTTCTTTTGCTTAACTTTATGTTTGGAATGTATATCTCATTGTGTGTGTTGATGTAGATGGTTCATTCTCATCCTGAATATCATTCTGTTGTGTAAAAAATATGCTGTACTTCATCCATCTCTTTTTGAAGGGCACTAGGGTAGTTTACATTTTATGCATATTGGCAATAGTGATGCTAAAAACATGCTAGTTTGTTTTCTGGTGCATATATGGTTGTACGTATATTTATTAGTTGTAAGCTAAGACTGTGATTGCTATTTGACCATGGTATGTTTAGTTTTTGTAAGCACTGACAGATTGTTTTTCAGCAGTGTTTGAGTGGTTCCAGTTCATTCATGTGCTCTTTAATACTTAGCATTTCTATCATTTTCTGAATTTTAGCCAACTGGTGAGTTGTTATATTTTATTGTCCTTTTCACTTGCATTCTTCTGACTGTTAATCAGGGTGAGCACCTTTTGTGCCTATTTGCCCTTTGAATATTTTTTTCAATTGCCTTTACAAGTTTCTTTATAGAGTGAGGTAGGATTAGCTTCCTTTGGATTCCCTCTATGGATACCTAATTGTGGTGGGGAGGATTCAAGATACCTTCCTATCTAGTAAAATCTCCATCCCAAGAGTGTATGAAGAATTATACAGTATGATAGATTTTACTCTTGATTAAGTTATGTTATTAGAACAAAGTGAAGTAATTTCAGATGTCATTAAGGTTCCAATTCAATTGACTGTGATTTAATTAAAATGACCATATCCTGTGTGGATCTGATCTAGTCAGGTGAGCCCTTCTAAGGTACTTAGCTCTTTCTTTTTTATTGAAGTATAATTAACACAGTATTACATTGGTATCAGGTGTACAACATAGAGCATGAGAGAAATTCTGCTGTCTTTGAAGGTGTGAACTGCCATTTTGGAGAGGGGCCCGTACGTGAGGGAACAGCAGATGGTCGCTGTCAGCTGAGGGCCTGAGTTCACCAACCACAAGGCAATGAACTCCAACGTGTATGTAGAAGAGGGCCCAGAGCCTTGGGCCTAGCCAGCACCTCCAGGGTAGCTTCGTGAGGCCCTGAGCAAGGGCCCCAGCTGACCTGTACCTGTACCCACATGAATGGTGAGTCAAAAATTTGGATTATTTTAAGCCACTAAATGCATGATAATTTCTTACAGCACCGCAAAAAAACTAGTGTCCTAGTTGATACAAACGACCTGTTGAAAAATGCACCATTTCCCCCCTGCATTGTAGCACCACCTTTGTGTAGATGTGTCTGTTTAGTATTCCCTTCTGAGTTCCATTGGCTGGTCAATACTTGTGCTGATACCACATTATATTTTTATAATAAGCATTGCTATTTGGGAGTGTTATGTCTTTTAGGTTTGCAGTCTGCTTTACAATGTCTGTGGCAGTTCTTGGACCTTTGTGTTTCAGTACAGATTTTAGTATAAGGCTGGAATTTTTTGAAAAATAAGTGCTGGAATTTTGATTGTGATTGCATTGAATCTACATAAATACTACAATTCTATATTTTACCCATAATTTCATATTTTATGTATATAGATTTCACACTTTATGAGCAAGAATGTAATAAATGTATTTCCAGTCTCTTCAAATTCTTCTAATTTCACTACCTAACTTCAGTATATAAAAAATATTTTTCTTACTCTTTGCCTTTATGCTCATGTTTACTTATTTTCTTCTAATTTCTCATCTTTAATTTCTACTGTTCATCACCTTGCTGTAAAAGATGATGAGATTGTTGCTTCACACTACCTTCTCTTGTCTTATGTCTTTCCTCAAAACTTTTGTATTATGTCTGCATTATTAAGGCTTATGTCACGAACATTCTGTTATTAGCCATAAATAAATTTGTTTGAGGGTGTCCTACATTAAAATAAGTTCCTTGCTATTGCCATGTCTTTGACAGTAGTTTTTTCAGAACTGTAGGTTATGGAATTAATTTTTTTTTCATTTTATTGCTTTTTGAGTTACAGTTCCCCATTTATAAAATTCTTGGATCACACTTTCTTCCCCTGCATTCTCTGTATTGGAGCTCCTCTGCCATCTAAGATTTAATTTTATCTGGAGAAATTGAAGGTCAGACCAGTTTTACTCCTTTTGGTCACTGCTCCTCAGATAACTTTCTCCTTTCTTTGCTGAGCTTTGCAGCTATACTCAGATATTGTAGATGATGATGTGGTTCCCTTTAACTTTTACTAAATCAAAATTTTTCATTTCTGATTTTCCTTGTTAACTTTGGGGACTACCCAAGTTGAGAAATTAAAAATATAACTGCTCTCTGTCACTTCTAAGCCAAGAAATATCTATGCTACAGTGCCTCCTTGGCTTGTTCTCGTGGGTTGTATATGTGCCCTTACATGTATGTGTGTGTGTGTGTGTGTGTGTGAGTATGTCAGTCACATGCCTTCCAGTAGGTTTATAAATTTATACTTGATTCAGCAAAATCAATAGCATCTCATAGTTGGTCAAGCCAGAGAATGTTCTTTTTCACCATTTTTTAAACCCCTTATCAAGATGTTACAATTTCCTTTGATTAATAATAGTTAAAGCAGCAACAGCTTGGAAAACAACGCCAACAGCAGCAGCACCTGAAGTCCTAAGTACTGCAAACAGAGCAATTATCACTTCATGTGGATCTTCACATGCGGTTGTAACTGCTCTGTGATTAGGTAAATGCTAGGGTCTAGTGTCCAGGGAAGTAAAGTGCCTCAAGAGAAGATGGCATGTGGTGGGGTGGTGGTGGGCCCTTGTGCTTTCTCACTTCAGTTTTCACTACCTTTGCAGAGGAAATGCTTAGCTGACGTGCACTTTCTTTGTCAACAGTGCAGGAGCGTTTTTGTTTGCTGTAGTCCCACTTCTTTAATTTTAGTTTTGTTGCCTTTGCTTTTGGTGTCAAATCCAAAATATCATTGCCAAACCTGATGTCAAGGACTCTACCACTGTTTCCTTCTAGGAGTTTTAGGGTTTCAGGTCTTACATTCAAGTCTTTAAATCACTTAGAGTTAATTTTTGTGCATTGGGAAATATAATGATCCAGTTTCATTCTTTTGCAAGGGGCTATCAAAACCGCAATGAAATAGCACCTCATACCTGTTAAAATGGCTGTTATTAAAAAGACAAGAAATAGCAAGTGTTGGTAAGGATGTGGAGGAAAGGGAACCTTTGTGCACTCTTCGTGGTAATGTGAATTGGTGCAACCACTGTGTAAAACAGTGTGGAGGTTCCTCAAAAAATTAAAAATAGAACTACCATATCATCCAGCAATTCCACTTCTGGGAATTTATCAGAAGAAAAGAAAAAACTAAGTCAGGAAGATACCTGCACCCTCCATGAACATGTGGCCTTGCGGACCCCTGTGTAAAGAGGTTGAGCTAGTCTGCTGGATGGTAAGATGGACATAGTTCCATCAGTTCTCTCATCCCAGCTGATAGGCTGCCACTTGCAAGCTATGTGAATGAAGAAGATCATCCAGGCAACGGCGCACTCACCAGGTAAACTCAAATTCATAAGCAAGTCCGGCAGAAGTCCAAGAAGGCCCACAGAATTGTGAGCTACTTCTTTAAAAATTTGCTTTAAGGTACTGAGTTTTGTAATCATGTGCTTTGTAGCAAAAGCTGATACACCATCATGTGCTGTATTTATAAAATGCTTCAAGTGAACCAATGGAAAAAATATATTTTTTCAATATACATTTAATTCAATTGAGTTCAATCTAAGAGTCTGAAATTCTTTCCCTCTCAGTTAACTTTATGGATACCTGTTTATCAACTAGTCCACAAGTTATCACTGTAGTCAAGAGTCAGTTGTTGAAGAGCAAAATCTGTAAATAACACCCTCTACAAATGTCCGTAACAAGGTTTTGTTGTGGTAATAATTGTGGCAGTGTGGTGTGTTCTCCTATTTGGATGTTCTGTATGTTTCTTTATACTTGGATTTCTGTATTGTTAATCCCAGTTGTGAGCAGTGAGTCATATATATATTATGGCTATGGAAACCTTACAATTTAATACAACTCATTGAGGACTGAATTCATAAACACTTTCTTTAAAGATTTAAGCAATTTTGCATTGGCTTCTTTGTTATGACACCAAAGGCACAAGCAAACAAATAAAAAATTGATAAATTGAACTTTATCAAAATTAAATTTTTTTGCATGTCCAAGAACATAAGAACATTATCCAGAATATGAAAAACCAATTACAACAGTTAGGAAGCTATTGAACAGTCCCAAATGGCCGTAACTTAAGCCCAAATGAAAGTTATGGTGTTGGGATAGAGATCAAAGAACAAATTCTAAATGTGCCTCCCTCACACAGTAGAATTAGACGTCTTAATTCCTGAATGGCATTTGCTGGCCTAGATGCTTAGTTCAATGAAATAAGTACAGCAATGTAGGATAAAAGTGTAGGAATGTATCAAGTGGACATTTTCTGTGTTTGCTGGTATAACATCCAGTTCTGCTCATGGACCAGTGCCCTGGTTTGTCTTTGGTAATGCTCTTGGCTTACCTTTTCCTGTAAACCATGAGGTACCGAGGAGGCTGACTGGGTCTCTACCCACTGACAGTTCTCCAAGCCCGCAGGGAGGAGTGAGCATGGCAGGCAAGCTGGCCAGTCAGCATCTCCCGCCCAGCTGCCCATCATGTTCCAGGAGAGTCAAAGGCAACCCAGTGTGATTCCATCCTAGAAAGTTAATGAGATTGTTGGGAAGAGGAACCATTTCCACAGGGAAATCCCTTTATTATGGTAAATTGATAAACATTATGGTTGCTTTAAGTAAATGTTATTTCTTTTGCCAAACTCAAAAGCAGTAAAAGCCTGTTTTAAATAGAAGAATTTGGTAAGGTGTAGCAATGACCAATGTATGGGTTGGAAGTAGGACATACATATAGAAATTGAGGTCTTACAGTACTTAACCATTCTGTTCATATATTCACAGATCTTAGACTTAATACAGGAAGTAACTTCACAGCTTTTGCTGTGAGTATGGCTCAATGATGGCAAAGCCCAATTATGACTACTGTATTCACTAGTGGTTAAATGACGCAAAGCAGATGATGAAACAGTCATCTTTCCCCATTTCCACAGAAAGGTCATTTTTCTCCAATCATGCTTCTAGACCCAAAATATACCATTTTCATTGCTGTCCCATTTATTTCTTCAAGTGTTCGTAAGTAAGGCATACACCCATGCATACATGTGCACACCTGTTCATCAATTCAACAGAGTTTAAACATTTGTAAAACCTACTTCCTATTGCATGTGAAGTGTTAATCCAGCACCAGAGATGTAAAGATGTTAAGATACGTCTGAGGGTTTATACTCAGAAAAGTTCAGATGCATTCAAGAAGAGATGATGAGGAACTACTTAGGTGGCACTTTCAATATTCTTGGATTACTTGACATTTTTGTCCCCTATATTAGGTAAAAGTTCAAAGTCTCCTCAGTATTCTTGTACCAGTTAAATATTTATTGAACTCAGTAAATAGTGGGTTGATTCATAGTATGTTGCTTTAGGCAAACTGTTTTCCCAAAGATCCTGAGAGATATTCTATGACTAATATGTCCTGATTTCACAGAATTCCTATAATAGCTATCTACAGTCTCCATTTTCTTCCAAAGATTAGTCTGGTTTGGATGGGAATTTTTGATAAAGACAAATCTATCACAACCTATAAAAATAACCCGAATTACATCAAGTTGTGGTGCCACAGTTACTGTGGGAAGTACTAGCTCTGTAAGGAAGCATGATCTTAAAACAACTTTTAAACAATTTGTTGCCTACGCTGTTGCTTTATGAGGAACAACTTGGGATTTATCATGTTTAATTGGGCCTCAGGGAAACATTTACTATTTTCAACATGATATACACAGGAAACCTCCCCACATACATCTCACTAAGACAAAATGTATCCTTTGAGATTGTAGATTTGGAGTGAACCATGACTGATGTGTTATGAAAATAGCCTATTATTTATAGAGGGGTGGATTTATTGCACGATATCCTGACTTCCTACATGTGACCCATCATTCCAAGATAAGGTCGCTTTTCAGTTTTCAGCTCTGATAGTAATGATCTATGTATACATGCTACTTAATAGATTGCACGTGATTTCATATTATTTATATATATTTAATATAATCATATTTTATATGTATCTCACTTCATAAAACATTTGAATATACTATATAAAATACAGATCATTTGAAAATATCTTATGCTAGGTTTTAGAAGACCTGGGGGGAATGGGAACAACCATGTCATAGACCTAGGGACCCAGTGAGTACCCATGTTATCTCTTGTTGAAAGAACAGGTTTCAAAACCAGACTGATTTCTAACCTGGTCCTGCCACTTACAGCCTGGGTTATTGTATCTCTCTTTCCTCAGTTTCTTCAACTCTAAAGTGGAGATATTTGCACCTACTGCAAAGGTTTTTTGTTGCGATCATAGAAATCACTATCTGTGAAATGAGTAGAAAATGCTTGTCACAGAGTAAGCAATGTGCAAATGTTTACCTGTGTTTCCTCACAGCAGCTCTGGGTCATGGTATTATCATCTCCATTTTACAGATGAGGAAAGTTAAGTTTTACAGCAAGTTACTGGGAAAAGTAGCCTTCCCAATCCAAATCCAAGTATTCTACCTTCATCTTCAGTAGTGGTGGTGGTGATTGCTTTAATGAGATCAAAGGTGTTGCATTTTATAATTGTTGCTGATTTTATATCATGTCAATGATAAAAAAAGAAGAAATGACTGAACCAAGGATAGGCCTTGACTTGTTTTCTATACTTGTGTCTTCTATAATTATTTTCTATATACTCTATTGTTTTAATTCTCCCTTTGGAACAATTTTATCTGTAACATATTTTACCCCCTTTTGCTTTTCCTTACTTCTGTTTCCCTAATGCTGAACAAAATATAAAGGTTTATATAAAGGAAGTTACATAATGCGCTTTTTTAGATTTTGATCCCGCGTTAATCATTTTACCCTTCTGTTTGTGAAAATGATTCTTTCTGCTTACCAGTGGTAAAACCCACACAGGGACCATTTATTTGGTTCAGTTGACTCAGCCATGCTGTGAATGACAAATTGAATATCCACAAACAGGGGAGATAATGATGTCATCAACAGGCAAAATGTTGTCAATATATAGAGATGGCTGACATTGTTTCATTTCAATTCAGGCTGCATTGTATTCTGAAATAAAGAGAGGCTTAACTATTCCTTACCTTCTTCATAAGGCCATTTTTTTATTCTTAATTAATAACTGTAATGTATTTTCAAATCTTTGAATGCAAGTTGAAACATGTTCATGCAGTTATAATCAATATTTGAATATCTTAATATAGCTACATGAACTCTTACATACATTTTAGTCATTTTTAAGAGAAAGCACATATTTATGTGAAATATTCCCCTCCATAGATTCTAACCTGTCTTTTTATTTTAAATTATTTTCTTTGTCTTTTAAATAGGAAAAAGGCTATTACAGGGATTTTAACTGTTTATGAATCCAAATAAGAGTAAATAAAATGTTTAATGAGCCATTATTAATGCATTTTATATCAAGATGCTTTTTCCGAAGGGTTGGTGTGTAATTTTATAATACAGGCTGAGTTCTTGTTATACAAGAAAATACAAATACATTTTATTGTATTTGAAAGTTGGGGGAATTGGTAACAATCTTAAGGTGGTTTTACTCCATGTTACAAAACAAAACTCTTTATTTGCCTTTAAAGGTGAAAAAAGAAAGAAAGGGAACAGAAAGGTATGAACATGTTATTGTACAGGAAACAGGGCAAGACGGATTACTTTACATTCCTCTTGTCTGAAATTATCTATTTCCATTCTATAGCATCTTTGTTTGTAGTCCCCCTGGTTATATGGTTACACATAGGCTGGCTTTGTTTCTGTATCCAAAACTCTTATCATGTTACCTTTAAAATCTGGCATACGGCAGTAGAAGGGTCAACAGTGCCACCTTCCTCATGGTTTGTATGACTTCATTAGTGAAACAGAACTGTGGGAACCAATTTCATAGGCGACTCTGAAGTCATTATGAGCAATAAGGAGACTTTTGTATCTATTGAAGTTAATAGTTTTAATGTGATCATTTAAATAACTTTATAACTTAGGATATATTTGGTGCGGTCTCTCCATTGCATATTGTGGAGATACTTGGAACACTAAGAAGTACTTGTTTCATAATATGTTTCATCTCATATGCAAAATATACAGTGTTTCTAACTTAACTAGAAGAATCAGAAGATTGGTTTTTTAAAGTTTTTTAACCCTCATGAGAAGACACTATTGAAAAAAACTTACAAAGCAATTTCTGCTGTCCTTAGATAAGAGTAGACAGAGTTACATGGATAAAATAGGATTTATAAGAAAGAAAAGTATTTTGAAATGTTAATATAAATAATCTTTCAACTCTAAAGTTCTACACTTTCATGTTCTATACTTTGGGGGATAGTTTGTCATGAAAGAAAGATTACCCAAATAGCTTCAATCTGTTAAAATAAGAATTTGCTCAATTTCAAAAATCTTAAAATAAGAATTGGCAAGACTATTGTTTTTAGTTTAACTTTTTTTTTTTTAATGTTAAAGCCTGTACATAAAATCACAAAATCATCTTGCAGTACAGAAGAGTATGAGCACCAGAGTCTGGTCCTTGGCACATAGATGATATTGAAATCCAGAAATCAATCTGTTGTTTTGGTTTATTGCTTGTGTCCAAAAATTAAGCATATAGCCCCCAATATTTCAGTTTTAATAGAAAATCATATAATTCATGCAGCAGATACCCTCTCTTTTTCTGTGGAAAGAATTGCAGGGAAAATAACTCTATTCTGTGCCAGATGGTGGGAGCCTAGAAATGAGAAATTGGAGCCAGAGAGGCTAAATCCCTTCCCCTGCCAGCGCACCATCACTAGGGCTGCTGGAGGGTTGGTCCCTGTCTACCCTGTGTTTAATAGCATAATTACCCAGCTGTGGGCTTTTTGTTGCTTTTTAAAGTCCCACAGTTACTGACGTTACTGATTTTGTTTTTGCTTAGCTGTATCTTGTAACTCCATGACATTATCTTGAATATTAAGTACTCTCCTCACCACGTTCCATACAACCTCCTTGCCTCTGGTCTTGTCATGGTCTTCCATGTTACTTGTTTCAGTAAGGGAGTTTTATCAAAACATGACAAGGAATTCAGAGGGCTGTTGTGTGCCCAACACAACTCAATATAGAATTGATTGTAAGTTTTTATAATGATTAATTTATTAATAATGGGCATGCTGTTGAGCAAACCTAGTCTTGGTCATATCCTATGTGCTGATTGCTATAAGCCTTTCTTCCAGGGTATATTCATTTCCAAGGTCTTCTGTTAAAAAAATATCACAACTGGGAGGCTTAAAACAACATAAATTCATTCCCTGTCAGTTGTGGAAGCTACTGGTTAGACATCAAGGTGTTGCCTTGGTTGGTTCCTTCTGAGTCTCTGAAGGAGAATTTGTTCCCCGCTTTCCTCCCAGCTTTTGGTGGTTGCCGGACATCCTTGGTGCTCCTTGCGTATAGGCACATAATTTCAGTCCCTGCCTGTGTCTTCATATGACATTCTCCCCTATGTGTTTGTGTCTCTGTGTCCGAATTTCTCTCTTGTAAGTATACCAGATACATTGGATTTAGGGCTCACCCTACTCCAGCGTGACCTCATCCTAACTTGATTACATTTGCAAAGACCCTATTTCCAAATTAGGTCACATTTGCAAGGTCCAGATAGACATGAGTTGGAGAATGTGGGGGCACTATTTAACCCAGTACACATGAACTGACAAACCTTTTCTCTAAAGAGCCAATAGTAAGTGTCTGGGGCTTTTCAGGCTGTGCAATCCTAACTACTCACCTCTGCCCTTGTCATATGAGAGCAGCCATATGCAATGCAGAAGTAAACAAGTGTGACTGTTCCAATAAAACTTTTTTTATGGATCCTGAAAGCTGAAGTTTATATACTTATCACAGCTCATGAAATACTGTTTTGATTTTTTTCCAGCCACAACTACAAACCATTCTTATCTCCTGGGTTCTATAAAAACAAGTGGTGGGCTGGCTTTGGCCAGTGGGCCAGTTTGCCAACTTCTGCTTCATTGTCTTACTGAAGTATTTGACTCCAAATTTAATATGAAGAGTGATCAGTCTTCATATGAAGAAATCATGATTGTTACTCTGTGAAATGTTACCCTTTTTTCTGTTGTTTTGCTGATTTTTACAAAATTTGAGAAAAAAATAAGTGTACTGTTTGTTAATAAGGCAAGAGCTTATAACGTAAAACACTAATTTCTTCCCTCATTCTGTTGATTCTTGATTTCTGCTCTGTAAGGGAAACTACTTCAATTATTCCAATTGCTCTCCTTGTTTCTGTTAGTTGGTTCCATATTTCTAAAAAGGCCTCCTTACATGATTGCTCAACTTTTCAGTTTTTGACATCCATTGATGTCTTACTAAAAAATGAGTATTTAAATTTCTTGTACTTCCTCTCTCTGCTGTCATATACCAGTGCCCTCCACTCAAGGGCATTTATATTGCCTCCTTCTATTCTCTCAAAATAACAATTTTTGGTTAAAACAACATTCTTTGTGTACATGATTATAACTTTATAAATATTATTCAAAGCTGAATCACAAAAATGTTAAAGATTGTATCTCCTTTCTTTTGTGAGTGACTAATAGCCTCATTTTTTCATTTGTTCAGTTTTCTAAGTATCTGTCATTATTTCACCACAAATTTTCTTAGATGACTGTATAACTATAGACAGCATAGACTCTTGGTATGGCCTCTCAAACATGAACAAGCTCACCAGTCATTTCTCCGTGGCATTTCTGTGCCTGGGTGACACCCCTTGTCGCCTATCCCACCCCAGACCCCTACACCCAGGGTGGATGTGCTGCCCCGCCATTACATTGGAGCATCTTTGACTTCATCATTGAAATATTGTCCACTTCCCTCCTTGTTGAAACACATTTTTTCTCTATCTTGTTTTGGTAGGTTGTACCATTCATTTGCTCCCTGAGAAAGATACATATTGGTGTAAATTTACTGAGACATTTTTTTACCTCAAAGGGACTTTATCTATGCTTACCCTTAGTAGGTAATTTGGTTGTATAGTGGACTCTAAGTCATAAATAACATGTATCTATAACTGGGGAGGCACATAGTTATCTTCTAACTTTGAAGACAGCTGTCAATACTGTCTGAAGCTGTTCTGATACCCATATTTTGGTGTGACTTCTTCTTTTAAAGTACTAGAGCTTTTTAAATCTTTTTATGCTTGGTGTTTTGAAATTTCAAAAGATGTGTTTTTGTGTGCATCTCCTTCTTTCGCCTGGTGGTGTTTTCATGTTGAGAATTTGTGTTTTAGTTCTGAGAAATATTATTACATCATACATATGTGTATGCATAAATATATGGATAAATAATATATATGTATAATATAGAAAATATGTATATTAATTTGTATGTGTAATACATAATATAGTTTGCATACATAAATATATATGATATAAAAATACATAATACTAATAGAAGATACTTGCATATATCTAATTTACTCTCACCTCCACTTATTCTGCTTTCTCTACCTGTAACTTCTATTAGTCATTTAATTTTATTATTCTGTTAGGACACCTATTAGATATTTTGCATTCTGGGTTGATTTCTTATATTATCTTCTCATTCTTGTTTTCCATGATTTTTTTTTTGTTTATTCTTCTTGCAGAAGTCCTAAATGTTATTTTCACTTTCTAGTCCTTACATTCATTGTTCATTTTCTGCTTCCATACTTTTAATCTCCATGAACTCTTTCGTATTTGAATATTGCTTCTCTTTTGTTTTATGTAACTCTGCTCTTTTCTCATGGGTACATTTTCTTTTATCTCTCTGATGATGCTATCATTTCTTAGAAATTTTCTTCTCCCTTTTTTTTTTTTCTTTGCTTTCTCTGAGTTCTGTTCTATTTATTTTGGCTTCTGCTTTTCATGCCACAGGATTTCTGCTCATTGGAAATTCCAGGCATGATTTGGGGTTTGTCAAATACTGATGTGCTTTTACAGAGATTCTTTGCTTAAAACTTCAGAGCCATCTCCTCTACGCCTGGGTTTGCCCAAAGCCCCATAGCTGCTGGAACCAGGACTTTGAAAACAAAAATCTGCAAATAATGCGGCAATAAGCATAGGGGTTCATATATCTTTTTGAATTAGGGATTCTGTAACATCTTCCTTTGTTGATAGATAGTAACCTCACTAGTGGGGATGAAGATTTAATAATATGGGTAACTGTTGAACCACTATGTTTCCTATTTGAAACCAATTTAAGATTTTATATCAGTGATATGTTAATTTTAAAAAATCTGGGCTTTCTGACACCTAAATTAGTACTTTGGCATCATGGATTACCAAATAGTATAGCTTCTGGTATCAAATTAATGTTCAGTAAAATTTCTGCTCTATCATTTACTATTTGCATGACTTTGGAAATGTCACTAACCTCTGGCACTTTAGTCTTTGCATAGATAAAATGAAAATAACTCCTAACCTCCTAGGGTTTGCTGATTACTAAATGAGATAATGAAATAAAGTTTACCAGCACCAGGATTAGGGCTTCACCTTTATAATCTCACTTAAACTTTATTAGTTCATTAAAGGTAGCTATCTCAAAATGAAGCATATTGGGGGTTAGAAATTCAACATACGAATTTTGGGGAGGACACAATTAAGTCCATACCACTAGGTGAAGAGAGAATTTATAATTAATTGGCTTTCCTGTTTACTTTTGAAGCCTTCTAGTTTGCATCTTCTCATTCAAAACAAACTTCAGGGAAAAGTGGAAATTAGGACTTGCCTTCAGAGAATCTTCCTTTTTTGTTTGGAAAGACTTCATGGGCTTTCTCAGAATTCTAGATTCTACTTTTGATCAGGATCATTTAATTGCTTAACTAAAAACGACGCAGTTTAATATTTATTCCTCTTGGATGCACATGAAAAGTAAAAGCAGAATATAGGGAAAGGAATATATATAGAGGTTCTAAAGTAACATAGCTTGGCCCATGCTGAGACGATACCCTCAAATCCCACCATAGAGTTGATTTACATTTAATGAAATAGTCCCCTGATCCACTTTCAACATTTACATCTTCCATAATACTTTATTTTAGAAATCTTTGATCACATTGCCCAAGTACATGAGTTTTTGTGGAGTTACAGAGCCAGAACTATTTGTGCATTGTGAGTATGTAGCAATACACAGCCTTACCTCAATTTACAGAGATGAACACCTGAATTCTGCTGTAAGTACCTAATTTCAGCTACTCAGTTTTACCATTTGCTAGAAATGTTTGAACAATAATGGAAAATTGATAGCTGAATAAATCCCTTTGACACTAAGTATCACTTTTAACAGGATAAGTAAACATGTATTTGTATTAATGACTCTCATGAGTCACATATATTTTGCTATTTTTATCTCTCTTGAATTATTCTAGCATCAGGCTTATTCTAGGCTATAGGTTGTTTTTCCAATTGCTTTTTTAAGGTAATGGGGTCATGTAATTTGTTTTAGCTCAAAACTGTTGACTTGCAGGAATGTGTAGCTATTTTAGGTTATTCAGTCTTATTTCAGTAAATACATGTGCCAATCTCAGTCTCCTAGATAAGAATTTAAGATTTAGTGTTCATAGAGCACATTTCCAACATGTCTCTCTGTCTCTCTCACACGCACAGCCCTCAATGGAGTAGAGTTCATTGTCTATCTACACCATTTGATTTAATTGGCTTTTTAAAAAAATTTTCAAATCTAATGACAGAGTTAGCAGCTCAAACATGAAAATATTAATACAATGCTAGGTTAACTGCACTACCAACTATTTTAATTTAGTTTATATTTCTTTTTCCTAGGCATAAACTAAAGCAATATGATATGATCTAGGACATGATTGGCTATGGTGTAAAATTAAGAAATGTAGAATATTGTAGATAAAGAGATTTTTTTTTTGATGTGGAAGAAATTTTGGATTATTAAGTCAGTCTCTAACTTAAGTGAGTAAAAGTTAAGTGAGCTGCACAGAGACACAGATA
This sequence comes from Manis pentadactyla, assembly GCF_030020395.1. Taxonomy (NCBI): domain Eukaryota; kingdom Metazoa; phylum Chordata; class Mammalia; order Pholidota; family Manidae; genus Manis; species Manis pentadactyla. Next base: position 96,940,490 of record NC_080021.1, on the reverse strand, counting down.
TACTTAGTAAGAAGACATGAGCCTACATTCAGAGCACTTAAGCCCCAATTTAACACCCTAGCAAACATTATTTATTCTAATTATAGTTGCTTCTGTACATGTAGGAGGAAGGCTTTCTAAAATATTCTCATGAACTACCATAGGATTATGTTGTAGGTGAGTCCCAATACAGACCTTGACTGAACTGTGAAGTAGAGATAATTTGCCCTCTGATGCTTGCTCCCAGGCAGTGTATCTCTTAAGACCTATTAAGACTAACTCAAATAGCTGTAACAGCAGTAAATTGATTAACTCAAATAACTGCTACTGAATAATTCCCTTTATGATTTGAAACATGTGATCCCTTCCTGATATACAATTTTAATAGGAAGATCTTGAATTAATATTGATCTTGAATATTTAAAAAAAAACGATTTAGACTCTAAAATTAACATTTCATAATTGGGTGTAAATTTCAGATTATTATGAATTGTTGTGATTGATTCTCACAGAAATGCCATGAAGTAGATAAATCAGCATCTCTTCCCTATTATAAAGCTAGGAATCCCAAGTTCAAAATAGCGTAAAGTTTTTTCCCAGAGATCATAAACTTTGTGAATGGCCATCCTGAAAATAAGTTCCAGAGGTTCTGATAAATTACTGATAATTGTGTTTTTTAAATGTTAAGTAAATATTGGAGATTAGGTAAAATATACATTTAAACAAGGTTAGACTTCACTGTACTTCAAATTCTAGTCCATGTCCCTGAACAAGAACTTTGAATCTGAGCAAAAGGGTTGAGAAATGTAAAGAGCAGAGAATTGAGGTGAATGTAAATGCATCTTCCCATTAATAATTAAATATAACAGTTACAAATTTGAACTTCTTATCATTATTAAAATATATAACATCCAGTGCCTTCCACACTGTAATACCAATCTTTTAATTTCCAAATTAACACTAAGAAATAGCTTACAAAATGAGAAGCAGAGTTAATGAATATCATCATCATAATTCTTCACCAAAAGACTAGCATTTTCAATTTATTTTGTTACATATGTAATCCTTTTGTTTATAAAGAACTCTTCATGTATCCTATCTCACTATTCATATTGATATGGGGTGTGAGGGTAGGTATTAATATTGTTATTTTTTAATAAAAATAATTGAAGCTTAAGAGATTAAATGATTTGTGCATTATTAGAGGATATAAGTGGCCAAGTCAAGACTAGAAACTCCTGCCACTGTTTCAATAATTATTTCATTTTTAATTACAAAGTAATTATGGAGGATTTTATTTTCATTCATTGCTTTTTTTAAAAACTCAGAATTACAGTAATACAAAGTAGAAAATAAATGCCCCTTCCTCATGATGCTTGGCCTCTCAGCTTCATGCTTGAAATGACTGTTTATTCTTTGGTGCATCTATCTTCAATTGTAAGTGAAAAGCTACTGCTCTTTGCTGTGTTTCCACTTACCTAAAATTACTAGTTTGACCTGCTTTTAGTTATTTTTCCAGTGACTTTAATGATTAGATTTCAATATACTTTTCCTTCTTGCATAATAAACCTTTAAAAAAGTGTTTATTTATTTCTCATTTTGAAAGATAAAGAATATAACTTATTTTTACCAGTTATGTATTTTCCCAGGTTCTAATTTCTGTCATGTTTTTTTAAAAAAACAGGCTTTTGGCTAATATTATAACTGTATATAATATGCTTACTATATTAGAACTTTCTACTATGTAAATGATTATAATCCTTTTTTGCTCCCAGATTCTGGTTGATGTACCATGACATTCATATTAACAGGCTTTGTAGCATGTACATTCCATGCTGTATCCCTAATTAATCCTTCAGTACTTTGTGAAACTGACTCCAAAAGTTGAAAACAAAAGGCAGGGTCCTAACATAATATATATTACAGAACCAAGATGTGTATTTGGGCCCACAGAAGTATAATCTTACACTGTTAAAACATGTTGCTCAAACATAAGTTCTCAAAGTTCCATGAGATCTTTGAAGACATTTCTCCACAGATATACTCCAATATCTAGGACTGCATTTAGTGCTGTTGATGAGAAGTCTGATGCCACCCTAGTCATTCCTTTGTATACAAAAATTCATTCCCTTTGAAATCTTTTAGTGGTCTCTTTTCCTTTATATTTAATGCTCAGGAGTTTCAGCAAGATCATCCTGTATGTGGTCTATTTACTAACTTTTAGACCATTGAATTTTACAGTATACTAAAGTTTCTCCTGGATAAAGAACTGTGTATATATGTACAAGTTTGTAAAGTGGATGTAGAAAATAGAATGATACAGTAGAAGCAGTGTCATGCTAAAACCTGAGGACAGACCTGCAAAATTTGGAATAAAAAGACACTGCATTCTACTTATTTCTTAATGTTTGAATATGAAATCACATTGGTTGAAGTTGTAGCAATATGAAATGAAAACATGATACTACTATTTTAAAACAGCCTTTTCCTTAAAGGCAAATAACAAATCTATATGTAGTCAATTATCACTTATGCTTTTTGTTCATATGATACTTATTATTTTTTCTAGACTGTTAGTTTGGGTATAACCATGCTATTTAACAAAATAAACATTAGAAAAATTCACCTACTTAAATTTACTCTCACAGAAAAAGAGCTTAGGATACAGTTTTTTTTTCTTGACTAGTCTTTGATAATTTATGCAGATACTGTACTTTTAAAACTATTTTTGTTACCATTGTTATTAATGATTTAATCCTGTGTTCTGAAAAGTGTTCATAAACAGAACACATTATTTTAGATCTGAAATCTTTAGTTTCATAGTAAGTCATGATGGTAAATGGATAGTAGCCAATTATTTCAAATTGGTAAGAAGATCTTCTTACTACATCAGGTTCAGGGAATGGTCAACCAGTTCTTTGTGGGTCTTCTTGTTTGTGATAGTCTAACAGACTGGAATACCTGCTCTAAGGAACCATCAATGAATAGTATAGCACAAAGCTGGGAGTGTGGTCTGGTGTGGTTTACATGCTAGAATCACTAACCAAATGAATTGCATGCATGTCTTGTTACTCTTAAACAGTTGCTTCTGGTGGTTAATAAAATGCTCTGTACTATCCACATGGGCAAATTATGTTTGTATCATAGATATTTATTTTCAAAACCAAAATGTAGTTTAAGCTATAAATAACTTCCAACTATTTTGAAACAAAAAATTTACTAGATAGCTTATTAATCTTTTAAATTATTTCTCAACATTTAGGTGGTTTTAAAACAGCCTATTTGCTTCAAGACAGCTATAAAACTGTCCCTAATCCTGACATTTTCTCCTATGTATAAAATTGGAGGACTTGTAAAAATAAAAATATAACTTTGCATATGTAATCTAAATAAATAGCATCTTATTTACATAACACTTTATATATAGTATTATATAGTAATAATATACAGGGAATGTTCTGAATATGCATATATACATATATTTATACACACATATATAGAGAGAGTGAGAGAACATATACTATAAAGTATTATATAATTAGAAAAATGTGCCAAAGTGTTAATATCTTTAATTAGTAAAAATGATTTGTATTATTTTAATTGTCTTTCCACATAAGTTTTGAGTGCAAATTACTTTCTAAAGTAGATTACATACAGACATACACAACACCCTATATAGCTTCTTTGTTCAAAAGCAACTTTTAAAAATACCAAATACCTCCTTTCACAGATCAGTCTGATGGTTTGCATAAACAGATTAAAAGCATGCGGAATTAATTTTCATAGAAATGTATTGTTGTGGGCTTATTGTTGACTCAAAAAAGTTTTAAAGAACAAAGAACATTTTTAGGAAATTTTTAAAGTTTAATTTTATCCCCCAAAATAACATTTGACTACCCAGTTACAGTGTGTTTTGAGTACAATAGGTGATTTGGATGAAGACCTGTATTTGAAAAAATAGGCAGCTTTGAAATGCTTTAACATTTTAATGCTCTGAAACCCTTAAACAATTTCCCATAACATTAGAATGTGATTACTAAGTCACATTTAGTTAGCCCACAATAATTAAAAATACGGAATTAAGCATCAATGAAAATTGAAAAACACCACTGCTCTTTAATTACTAAATGATTTTAATTGCTATTAGAATAATTAGCTATTGTGTAAGTCATTCATAGTTTGAAACACCTCTGACATGTCTGCTGTGTAGAGCATTTCCTGGAAACAAGACATTTTAACTTTGGTCATGTATGAATTAAGGTGCCCTGTTATGCTGAGGTCACTGAAGCATTCAAAGGTAAAGCCATGCATAAGGAGACTCTCTTTATGACTGGCAGGTACTCGTGTGTCTGCTGCCTTGCTTGGCTTCTCTGATTTGAAATGGAATTAAATCTCCTGAAAATTCGTATACAGAGTAAGATTTTTTACAAAGATAGCAGGATTTTCTTTATATTTTTTATTTGTTATGGCAAAAAATGAAAAATAAATTCACATCTCAGGACAAATGATTTCTGATGATGAAAAAAATGTTTGGTGATGCTTTCCTTCAAATAAATTTTTAAACGTATTTTCTAATCAAAGCAACTTTTAAATAAAATAGAACATTGGTATAAGATTACCCTAGAGTGACCTTGGAAGCTGATTTTCTTACCAGAGGTCATTGTTCTAAAGGTCAAAATTGCCTTCTTCCCATCATAACCATTTACTAATTTAGCTTAAATCCCTCATATATTGTAATTCTGGCTTCCTGTACCTACTTTTCTATTACATGCCAATTCTCTACCTTCTATTCTATTGAAAATTTTTTCTTTACTCATTATCTGCATAGCTTCTGGGAATTAATTTTTTTTAAACATGGATTTTAAGAGCAAAATAATGCAACAGTTGGAGGCATTGTGCTAAAATCATATATTAAAATTCATTCATGAAAAGTATGTCTCCCATACTCTATGCACATTCCCTCAGAGCTTTTTTACCTTGTTCTTCAACATACTCTTTGTGACAAGGAATTCAAACACCTGAAATAAGATGCCATTTTTTAATGACTTGGAATTGACATTCTTATTATTTATAAGATTTATACTCTATCTGTTTGAATAACATGGTTTGTGTTCATGATGATATAGTTACCTAGCTAGCTAGATAGCTGGAGAGAGTGAGAGAGAACTATTTGTATCTATCTTGATCTCTATATCTCTATATCTTTACAATATCTATCAGAATATATGAAGGGAAACAAACTATAATACCACCATCAAATAAAACAAAATCATAACAAGTCAAAACAAAGCAAAACATAAGAAACCTATCTTCTAAAATGTAAAATGTAAACAAAGGATTTGAGAAATGTGTTACCTACTATTATTCAATTATCTACAGATTATAACTTTAGGTTTCAAAAATATAACCATTGAGTACCCATCAAGTGTCAGGCTCTGTGCTAAGTATTTTTACACACCCTAGCTCTTACCCTTCATGAAGTCTGGCTACCATTAGTTTTATAGTTGAGCTAATCTTGGTGTGGGCTTCTTAATACCTTTGTTAAATTTGTGCAGCTAGTTGCTCTTACCAGTACATACTGCTGCATTAGAAACATTAGAAAACATTAGGAATTATATACCTCAGTGAAATGTAGCAATATGTTGCAAATTTCTGAAAAGCATTAAATGTTAGTAAGAGCCTTAGAGAAGCTTTAAAATCTCCATCACTTTATACCTCAACATGCTTCTTACCTTTTCTTTAATGTGTAAATATTTTGTAATTTTCAAATAATTTGTAAATTTTTGATATGTAAATACATGTGTATTTATGTATTTTAGGTATGCATATGTGTAATTATGTCTCATGGATGTTAGTTGAACCAATTATGGTAATCATTTCACAGTACATGTAAATCAAAACATCATCTGTATCCTTAAACTTAAAAAAATTAACTAAATGAAGTAGATGAAAAGAGGTAAGAAATACAGAGCATAATTTTTTTAATGAATATTTATTATATCCCAGTTTTGAGGGTCAGCTGGGAATGACTTAGTAGCTATGCGATTATGGCTCAGGTTTCTCATGGTGTTAGAGCCGAGCTGTTGGGAAAAGCTTTAGTCTTGTAAGACTTACCTGGAGTTGAAAGTTCTGGTTCCATGCTCATTCACTTGGTTTTTAGAAGCCCTGAGTTCCTTGCCAGATAGGCTGCTGTATAATAGAGGGCTCTCGAAATGGTAGTTGACTTATCCCAGTGAGAAGGATCCAAGAGAGAGAACCTGAGAACCTGCAAGATGGAAGCCAGAGTGCCTTTTATAACCTTATCTCAGAAATAGATAGATATACACAGAAATATATCTGCTGTATGATATTGGTTCTACAGACCACCACTGGCAAAATGTGGAAAGTGGCTACACAGGGTGTGAATGCCAGGAAGTGGAGTAGGTTGGGAGCCATCTGAGAGGCTGACTGCCACAGGCTCTGAACATGGAATGCTCCTGAGACCAGTAGTCGTGTGCTACTCCTCACTATGTTCTTAATTTCCAGCAGCAATTCTGGGTAAAAGGAAGGAGGCCTTCCTTCTTCCCTTCTGAGAACAAAAACAAATTTTACTATCTTAGCATCTCAGAGCTGATAGCATCTCAGAGTAAATCTTAAATGAGTCTCAAATTTTTAAGACATGTGGACTTACAGGACCCAGCCTCTACTGTTTCCATCCCATTTTTACATCACCCCTACAGTGTGCCCTCTAAAGCTAAAATTTGATCTGATAAATTACATTTTCAGTTGGCACCAATAGATTTGGTCACTCAGCATTAAATAATGCTAAGATATATGTAAGTCTTTAGATCAAAGTCCTTGGTATTTATATATAGAGAGATTATATATTATATATATCTCTCTCAGGGAGAGAGAGAGAGAGATTAAGAAACAGGGAAGGGTGAGAGAGCAAGTGCATGTGGTTTTAAAGGACTCTACATGGAATATTTCTATAAGCTAAGAGATAGAGTTCAAGAGACATTTCAGAAAGGTCCACAGTTTGGACCGGAACATTAGAGAGCAGGATACCTTCCACTGGAGAAAGTATTAAAAGCAGTTACAAGTAATAGAAAAATCACTTTTCTATAAAAGCTTATCTTACAAGTTATTTACAGTTAATATTCCAAAGATAACGATCTGCATTTAATAGCAGTTTCAAGAAAGCACCAATAATACTAAATAGGCCACTGTGTTCTAAATCATAGTAAAGTTAAAGCATTTTATATTATGAGAAAATATATATGTGTGTGTATGTGTGTTTGTATACACACATATGTAAGAATATTCATATATATGATTATGTATATGTTCTTGTGTGCATTTGTATGTGTGTGTGTCTGTACATATAAAGTTACTTCCTTGCATAGGGTTTCTGTGAGAGAGAACTTGTGGAGAAAATCCACTGACAAATTACACATGTGTTAGGAGATTGTTTCCTATCAGTTCTGAATGGAAACGGTTAACAGATGGATGGGCATTGAGGCCTGTAACCCGGATGCCATTACAGTAAATGAGGTAATAACCATTTTGCTGAGGCTGGGTAAGGGGTAGCTTACAAAGGATGAACTCAAGCTGGAGCCAAATCTAAATTAATTAACTCAAGCTACTCTGAAATACTGTGAGGAAGCAATGTCTGAAGCCAGGACCCACACTACCATGTCATGTTAGGAGAAGAGGGAAATAATGCATATCTTGCTGTGATACAGATTGATCAAGCAGCAATATTAGATAACTGTGGGTCAGATATGACTCATAATTAGTTGTAATTGCTTAAAAGCATCTATAATTAGGAAACTCAATAGAGAAATAAGTTCATAAATATTAAACTAGTTGCAGGATTTGTTTAAAAGAAATAAGAAATACTTGAACTAATGCAGAATCATTATTTTATGTATACTTTTTATTAATATTTTTAGTATTTTTATTTTATATGCACCTTTTTTTATTAATATACTTATATTAAAATGACTTTTTGGCCCTCTTGAAAATTTCTAAAATATAAACAAATGGACTTCTTCTTAAATCTATGATGAAGGAGGAATTAAACTCTTAGATTTAAGACTGTTAACATTTATATACTTCAGATGAAATTTTAGAAATATGAGATTCAAAATCTGTTGCAGCTTCAAACATACTTTCCACTCTGCAAGTGGCTATTTAGAGCTGTGAAAACCTGTTATCAGGCATTAAAATATTGAAGTCATGTAGAAGTGAAAAATTAAATTTTACCTAGAGGAAGAGACTGATTACACATTAAATCAACAAAATTAACAATTTGTTTTCTGTTGAGTCCCTAAAGCATGACTTGACCCTCTACTGCACATTTCCTCAGCATTGGTGTTCAATAAAGTAGGGAATTAACAGGTATGATTTAACTTTCATTGCTGCAAGCTCTGTATAAATAGTTTTAGGAAAAGCCAAGTGAATATATTAGAAAGAACTACAGAAGTATTTATCCAAATCTGCTGGTCCCCAGTTCTTCCTGCAAATCCTTCTATTTCTCCAAACCGCAAGTGACCTTCTTGCCATATACAAACATAATGGTATATTAGGTTTACACTTTTTAAATCCTGGAATTTACGTCAGCCTTTCTTAGCCCATTATAGGTGAGATTCAAGCCCTGTCATATGAACACCCTCAGCTTTTCTCCTTCGAAATTATCCTAAAGGAAAGAAGTCATCAATCTGACAAGCTTAGCCCCATACAAATCCTTGGTAACTGGGAGAGACCGATAATTCTGATTAAATTGTGGTGACTGATAATCAGATTTTGCTTATGTTCTCCCTTCTTTGTCCTCATAAGTGATTGAAATAGTTGAAGAAGAGTGATGCAAAGAACTAGACTCATTAACACTTTTAAAAACCAGGCTATCTGTCTGGTAAGCATGCAACAAAATATGTTACACATGGATATGAATGTCTTCTTCCCACTAGGGTACAATATGCACACTGGGTTGCCCAATCTTGGTGTACAGTAAGTAGTGCTGGTGCCAGTCCTCGGACAGAAACATGACAGTGCTGGCATGAGAAGGTGTCCCTGGAAGCTTTGCAGACATCAGGCAACAGTTATGATTATGGTTGGACACAGCACTGCCAGAATTGAGGATCTCACAAGGCGTTCCATGGGCAGCTGAGGTCTCAGTATGCACAGATTGAAATAGGAGGGGATTGGTCCACATACACACACACACGCGCGCGCATACACAAGACCCTGACCACTCATACAGTAAAAAAGCCCTTCTTCCTTCCCCTCCCTCTAGCAGAGTGCCTTGTGCAGTTTGTACTCAATAAATTTTGGTTGACTTGTACGTGTACTACAGACACTTACGTCCAACTAACGAACTTTATCCCTTTCTATTTTTTAGAGCAGTTTATATACTCATTAGGATAGAAAGATTTAACATTATTTGTTATAATTTAAAATTTATCCCCGAATGTTAAAAAATTTCCCATTTTTTAAAAAAGTGAGGTAACATACAAACAAAATAGGCATTTATTTGTGTTATCAGAATGAGAAAGTATTGTGTCCTTGTCCTAAAGCTTGATACCTTGTCAAAGGCACCCAAGTCTAATCAGTAACTAAGCTGCTTCTTGCTTCAGAAGCTCTCTGAGGAGTCAGGCTGCCATTAGCAACCAAAGGCTGAATTCAGCTTAATAGGAAAGACGGGGTGGTGACCAAGGGTAGAGTTATCTCCTAAATTGGTGTAACTGAAACTCTCTTGTATTCCCAGAGTGTGCCTGCTGTCTCCCTTAATAGACTAAACATATGTGTCTTTTCAATCACTTAGGAAAAGATGTTATGAAATAACTGTAGTTATAAATGGACCATAGATGGTTTTAACTTAATATCATAATCCATTCATAATTTCTAATTGACATTCAAATGCATCACAGTCAGCTAAGATATTTATTTTTAATGCTATATTATCCAGTAAAGGTCATAAAAGAAATCACGGATATTCTCTATTCAGTGTTACAAAAATAACATTAAGATCATCTTTTTAGTTTTCTAAGGAATAATAATGGCTTTCTCTCTCTAAAGTAGTTGTTTGTATTACATTGTGATTAGCCAAATAAAAGGCGAATGCTGGTTTTCAGTGGAACTGCATTCCATTTTCACTTCAAAGTTATATATTTTTTCTATACAGTAATATTGTTCTAGGCTGACAATTGTTTATTAATGATCAGAGACCCCTTTGGGTGGGTAGGGGTCTTATCGTGGATGTCTGCAAAATGTCACTACCATCATTAGGTTAGACAATATTGAATGAAACTGATAGATGTAATTTTTTTTTTAATGAACACATTTGGTCTTTAGCTAGCTAAATTGGTTGCTTTACTTTAGTGATCTGTTTGGACTATGTATTTCAAAGCTCTCTATAGAGAAGTTTTCTTATGACATTTGAGTTTAGTGTTTTTTCTGATAATGATCTCTGTTTTAAATGATCATGAACTATATTTTTACATTTATTTAATAGCATCCTCTAATATTTGAATGTTCAAACACATGGACACAGTGCTAAGTATCTAAACTAAGGTGGTGTTTTTACTATCTTTGAATTACATTTCCTTTGAGAGTCTAATGAAAAGCCATGGACACTTCCTCAGTGTTGTGGAATATAATCATTTAAGTTACCTTTCCTTGCCAGGAAGAAATTATAGTGATGTTTTAATACTGTGTTTGCGTATTTATTTTCTTTTGGTTGAGAATGCAGAGTTCTCTGCTTGCCTCATCCATTTATTTGCTGATGAGGGTTTCATGTCATGTCACCCCTTAGAACAGGATCTGCAGAACATACGTAAGCTATCACCCACTCTGCGTGTCCCTGGTGTATCCCTACAGTTTAGAGAAAAAGTTACAGATATTACAGCAACTCATGAACAATGGCTACATCTAACCGTGGCTTTTACTCTTATGATAGCAGACACAGAAGAGGGAGAAGAAAAAGGACTTAGAGAAATTCCTGGAGCAGTGAAGGGATCTTAAGTAAATCAAGTTTCCTAGAATCTTCCTCCCCCAACAGAACTTACACAAAAGCCTATCTTATGTTTTGCAAAAACATGGAATCAATTTTTTCTGTTTCCATGATTGTCTGTTATTTGAGAGAGAAAATATCAAGGCTTCTTTCTCCGGTACTTGGCATAATCCTGCTTGGGCTACAGAACGTGGATAAATTACAGAGTCTTGTTTACCCAAGAAAAATATTTTGGAAGAAACTCTTAAGAAAATGTTCTTATCAAAAGAAGGGAGGTATTAATCCATTCTTATCATTAACAACAAATTCCACTTACATATTATATGTTCAATGTTATAAACAATCAAAAGGCCACAGTTTCAACACTTGATACCCTTTCAGTATCTTTATTCCCCTCCTCAAAGTGGTTTTACCAGGACAAAAGTAATACATACAATTTCAACACCACTGATCATTTTACCTAGTCTCCACTTTCAAACATTTTAGCTGTACTTGTCTCAATAAAGACTTACTGAAAGGAATTCTGTCCTGAAATGATTATATTTCGTAGTCATATGCCTCTTGCACTTATCTCTCCCTTTTTCATTTAGCAAAAAATGTTTTTCTGGATTCACCAACACGCTCAATCTACTGATTCTCTTTTCCCAAAAACATTAATTACTAATTTTCTTTAAAACCTTTTAATATATTAAAAAAATTTTTTTAAACTTTACATGTTAATGTCATGATTTCCTCTGTCAACTTCCCAACTAAATAATCATCTAAACTTATCATAGTACCCAGATGATGTTTCAGTTATCTAGACATTTGCTCTGTGTGTGTGTACATAAATTTCCTCAATGCTTCATTTTGTTTTAAATACAGGAAAACATTACATTTACTTAAGTCACCTGTGGCTCTCTGTTCACAGATAGGTGAATTTCATCCAGATCCCAGATCATAGGTCTTACTTCCCTCAGCAACACAACTTGCTTACCTGAGTTCAAAACTGCATTTCCCCACAAAGTTTCCATGAATATTCAAGTGCATTATGGAAATTATTATTTTCATCAACCTAAATAATAAAAGGAGGCAACAAATGACCATTTGCCATCTTTCAGACTTGTAACTTTTGCTGTGCTTTACTCTTGATTTTTCTTTCTCCCTTTTCCTGTCTCCCTTCTTCTCCTATTTCACCCTCCCTGACCTTTGCCCTTTTCCAAAAGACAGGGCCTTCTGCAAACCCTACTATCCCTTATACATCCCAGCCACTTTGCAAATGGGGAGGCACTCCCATTAGGCTCTCTATTCATCCATGTGCTTCTTTGGAGGTCCAGAATCGTTATATAATGATGGTGACGTTTATCAATTTATATATGAGCTTTCAAATCATAAGTGGCTTTTATGAAAGAATATTACTGTAACAACATGTTTGTTTTTTTCCTTGTAAAGCAACAGTGCATATCATAGTCTCCATTTTGGCCTTCAAGAGACTTAACAGTCTAGGTAATGTCTAACCTTGCAAGTATCAGATCTTAGAGATAACAAATAGATTTTAAGTCCTTAAAAGATATGATAAGTTAAGATAAGTATTTGGTTCAGGGCTCATTGTTGTTTTTTTAATCAGCATTTTGAATTAGTTACAATTACTTGATTCATTTGTCATACCACCAATTTAGATGGAACTATTTCCAAGAAATAGACTCCTAAGTTTTTTTTAACAAAAACTTCACCATCCAAGGATTATGAATTATGAAAATCTAGACCCACCACTGGCATTTTTGATTGGAACACAAACAGCTTGGTCACTTAAAAAAATTACCTGTTATAACATTTCATTTATTTTAATCTCTGATTCACTATACTAGTATGCTTTAAATACATTTATTGTCATCGAGATCTATATTAAAAATATTTTTTTAATCTGATAAAATATTTTCAAGGGATTTGTGCTAAAGATAAGTAATGACTAAAGAAAAGAATATTTCACTGAGATGGAAATTAGCCTTTTTAACAAAATTTCCTTAACTGTTTTATATTTACAGTCTATTTTAATTGTGCCTAAAACAAAGGGAAGTATAGTTGAAATATTGTGTTTCTGAGAAAAGTGATAATCCTACTAAGTCATTGAAACTTGCATAATTTTAAGCTTTTTAGAAAAATGATTTTAGACTCACAGCAAGTTGAAAAAATAGTATGGAGAGTTCCCTCATGTGTGATTATGTTATGATAAGTCATATTCATTTTAATTCCTAGATTCTGTAAACTCTCTAATATGTGGTGGTAATCTAAATAAAGTAAGCAAAATGAAAGCTTTTTTGAGAGAAAATGGGAAAGAATTACTTTAAGACAACTGTAGAAAGGACACTGTGAGAACTCTAACATATAAGATGTGCACAGTGAATCAACAAAATGGATGGACAGTAAATTACATAAACTGGAGTCATAAAGCTTATATATAGTTATTCTATTCTTGGCCCTTCACTCAGCAAAGTTGTTTCCTGTTTATAATTATCTGTTTAAAAATTAGTCAGGTATATGTATTTATTCAAAGCAAGTGACAGTGTATATACACTTAAGTGCTTTGAGTTCCTAGTATGACACATACAATGATTATTTTATAAATTTAAAAATTTGCCTCCTTTGGACCTTGGAGTTTTAGTAGGAAAAAAATGGAATAATTTTTCAAGCAGTATTTATATGCAAAAAATAGTATTTTACTTTTATAAATATGTGATTCCTCGGTAGACAGGTCACATCATTTATGCTTTATTTCCATGTCACAAGAATAGAGATACACTGGCCCAATTTTCTCTAAAGTTAACTGCAGTTTGTGAGTAAATCATGAAAGTTGTGATGAAACTAAATGCACAAATGTTAGACATTGAAGTATATCAACTACCCAGTTCTAACTACTCTTTAGAAAAGTCTATTAAATTCCTGCCTGGGATTTACTTATAGGAAAACAATAAAGCTGCTACTTATAAGGGAAAGGACAATAAATATAAATGGTACAAATTAGATGGAACATTCTTGAGTTAAACATTTGATATCTGCATATGAAATAACTGCTAAATGTTTTAGTTTTTCCTTCTTTAATTGGAAGTCCAATACCTAAGGAAGAGAGGAGACACTTGCATGATTAAAAAGGTTGCAACAGAAAACAGTGAAATATCTCAATTGTAGCAGCTCCTCAATTGTAGCAGAAACACTTTGTGAGTTTCATGCATAGCAGTGAGGTGTTGATTTTTAACTATTTTGTGAAATACACCAGTCAAGAGACAAACTGTGATTCACAGATAAAAATAATAAAAAATTTATCAGCAGTCTGGAATCGAACAGAATTGAGATTGTGTCTTTGAAAGATTTCTCTAAAACTGAATTGTTAGTGGCATTTCTGGATTGAAGGTGTGGAGATCCAATAGACTTAATGAGTGAAAGTGAAAAGAAGGGACAAGTAAGAGAGATTAACTCCACAGAGACTCCTTAGCATCTGGTGGTTGATGGGGTATATATAACTAATGCTAAATTATAATGAGAAACATACCTGATTCACTGTGATGTGTTCATGCTAAGTAATAGAGCTTAATGCTAGGCAACTCAAAATCATGATTCTCCAGTTTGCATGAGGGGGCATTTGTAGAGTCCCTGAGAATTTGTCTTGACGAATTTTTTGTGGGGGTAGGTAGGGAGATCATTCATGACCACATTATGAACTGGCACAAAATTCACACAAATGTGAAAAAAAATTATATTTATCTATAAAATCTAATACAGAGAAAGTAATACTGAGAGCAGTTACTTGCATTTTCTGAGTATAGTTAAATACTTTTGAATGATTTTACAATTAAACAGTAGGTACATGTTGTATATGTACATAAGTGAATACTGTGTAACTATTCAAGTAGCTGTTTTTCCCACTTACCAATGATTCTGAAAATTGTCATGTTTAATACACAATAGAGCTCTAAGAAGAATCTTAGTACCCTGATTCTGTCATGAGATTCCATCAGACTACTGAATAACACTGTGATAGTGCAGATAAAAAGGTTTTCCCCTTAATTTGTAACAGGCACTTATTAATACAAGTTCTATATAATTATTAAACATGAATATCAACATTTCTCTCATTCCTCTGTTCTCAGAGCATGTAATATACTATTTTGCAAACTTTTGTTTTCATGCATTTCCCCAGATTGTAGGAAAAAAATAATCAGTTCTGGGCTGTTTTCATGTCATTGTCTATGAAATGTGTGATCCTTTCACTGAGGAATTAAGCGGGGAAGGCTATTTTACACCATGAATAGATAAAAGGAGCCAAGTACGAAATGGTATTATTCATTATCAAGTTTTTGTTGTTGTTGTGGTCTGCTCCTTTTCTGAACTTGGCCTTGCTCTTACTTTACTGAAATCGTATACCAACAACAGGGGAGATGGTTGATAGGGGAGAGGCTAAAAAGTTCAGTCTGCTGGGAGAGGGATTCATTTCAGCCCATCAGTGTTGTTATTCTGCTAAGTGGTGACATAATCCCAAATTCACATTCCCCAGAGATTGGCTCTCCGGACCTCTCCCATTTGCTGACTTTACTGCAAAAGAATGCCAGCTTCTGCTGTAATTGAGGAAAAAGGTTTTCAGGCCAGATTATCATTTCTGAAATGGATCACATAACATATCTGAAAGTGTTAGTATAAACTCAACCTTCTGCCTAGAGATTGTCTTCTTTTCAGATAAATACATAGATTTTGAAAAATCCTGTTTTGTTAGGAACAATATAATGAGCTTATTTGTCTTTTTAATTCCAGTAATTCTGATTTTCTGAAAGAAAAAACTTAAGAAACAACAGCATTCTGGATCAGTATTTACTGCAGACAGAAAAGGAGAAACTAGAAGCAACCTACCTGGTTATCACTAAATATTCTGCAGTCACTAAAAGTAATAGGCTAAAGCTCTATATATATATACTCCATTATGTTAGAAAGACACAATAAGTGAATAAATCAAACTGATAGAGTGTTGACCTATCTGTGACATGTATATACATATATGCAAATATTCATATGTATTCAAATTCATATATTATACAACACACACATATATTATAAAATTATTGATGGTTACTTGTGAAGTAACCAAAGTAGCTCTTAATTTTATTCTATAACCTTCTGAAATATTTAACCATTTCAGCCTGATGTAATTTTATAATTTTAAAAATGTAATGAAAAATTATTGCTTCTACATTGTCTTCTGCAAACTAAAATTTTCTTAATGTACATATTAAAGCAAGTACATAATACATTTTATATTCCATGTTAACTTTACCCAATTTCGTTGCATTATTTAATACATTTTGTTAAATACTATATGCATTCAATGAGTACAACCAAACCACTAAGGAACGTTGGCAAAAAACAGAAGCCAGGGTACCAAACACTGGGTAATGATATGAAACACTTGGGAAACACCACAATGGGGTCTTGAGACCAGCCAAGGTTCAACAGTATCTTCCAGATATTTGCAGTGGGTGAAAACCCAAAACACATTTGGTCAAGTTCTATATTTCAAGATAAACGTTGCCCATATGTTTTTGATTCATTTACATGTAATTCATTGAACTGACATTCTGAATGAGTTATTTGATGCATAAGGAGATTTTGGTACCATAATTATATGTGATACATATAATACAATGCATAGTAATTTAGAGCAGAACTTTTTTTTCCATGTTACAGATTTCAAGCACATGTTCCTTTCTGATGATTCACTGTGCTGGAACTGAGGTGCTGAGTGACTCATTGAGGTACAGTTGAGATTTGTATTACTGCATTGCTTCTACATTTAAAAAATGGGAGGGCAGGTTTTCTGTACCTCAGTTACTACAATTGTCAAATTAGCATGATGATCTTTATTAAAATATACCATGGTCGTTTAGAAGAACTGGCACAATTTATTAATAACATGCTATTAATTTATTAATAAATCCTAACATTTGTAACTCTTTTAAGTGTGATAGCACAGTTATACTGTGCTATACTGTAGCACCAAGTCACCCTGTTATCTCTTTCAACTTAGATGACAGGCATGCTAGAAATTTCATGACCCATGAACTCCCTTAGAAGATTTATGGGTACTCAATTGTATTCATAGATGTAGTAGCTAAAAAATGAAAGGAAATTTCCCATTTTTTTTCATATGTCACACTAGCCCATTAAGCCTCACACTGTACAGTGGGATGCAACTCAAAGGATTCTTGCTTTTGTTTGCTGTATATAATTAGACTGTATTTTCTATGTGTGTAAATACAGATTTTAAATTATAATTTTTCTGTGGTTGCTATGATATAATTTCTGGATGCAGTTCTCTTAATCTACCTGGAATTTATTTTACTATGTGGAATACTGTGAAACTGCAGTTGTCTAATTTTAAAGTGTACGGACAAATTACCTCATTTGCGTTTGCAAAGTTTTATATTTAGGGTCATAGTGAAAGTTATAGTTATTGTTTCCCTACATGCCTGTTCCTCTTTCTGAATCTGACTTACTCTTCCTAGGAAAGTTCTCACTTTCAGATTTGTATTTGGGTATTAGGAAGTATCCCTGAGATGAATCCATAAAAAAGTTCCTAATATGGGCAAATGGAGGCAAAACAGAAAAAGACACCTGAAATGCAAAAAGGCTCAAACTAGACTATAGCTGATTTGTAATGTATCGAACAGACCTGAAAAATATGATAAATTATAGGTCAAAATATTTAAATTAATTGGTTTTCAAAGAACTGATTTCTAGTGTTTAATGGCAGAAAAATATATCCTTAAATAAATTCAATCTTAATATGGTATTGGAAATGCTATATATATTAGGTTCTAATGATACTGGTGATAGAATTGGAACTAAATCACTAATGTAAGTATTTCAAAGTTACATATTAAATCTGAGGTAGAGGCTATCTGCTCATCCATTTACCTGAAAAACAGTTACATTAGTTACATTCAAGTACCTAAGATATGCGCAGCTGAGTTAACTCTGTGAACAATAGTCCTCAAGATGCAGGCATTAGGCAGGACTAAGCTGTTTCAGAACACAAGTACAACTCTGTGTTGTGAATAGTTCGGGCAGGAAGAGCATTTATGGGAAGGATACTGTTATAGCCCTCTGAGTGAACTGTCCCTTATCTCTGTTTCTGTCCTTCTCTCAGATCTTTTAGGTCAGAAACTCTAAACTTACTATGCTTACATCCTCATGACCAGAAGGGAAAAGAGATGTCTCTCTCCAGGCTCTAGTTTGAAGTATTTTGGGAGAAGAATTCCGATGAACTAAGCTTCAGTCAGATGCCCGTCCCCAAGTGTACATGCCCAGTGAATTGGTTATTCCTACCCACCTGGTAATAATTCTAGCTAATGCTTACTGCATATGAGTACTGTGAAAATCTCTTCATGTGGACTGTTTCAGCCATTATGATAGCTCCATGAATTGGATGCTATTATTATTCTTAATTTAAAATAAAAACCTGGCACAGAGAAATTAAGTAACTTACCTAATGTCACACAGCTGAGAGGTGATGGACAAATGCAATCTAGACCCAGAGACAGTCTTTAACCATGATGGTGAACTTGATTCTGACAGAGGTGAGACTTATGAATAAGTACCACACTTACCACAAAAATCAGGTGTGGTCAAGTGGACTTTTGAAAACCCCCAATGACAGTGGCCATGGCTTTACCCATTGTCACATCTCTACCCTCCATTCTCACAGCATACTTGAGCAGTGGAAATGATGATGGCAAAATTAACACTATTGAACATATTTTTCCGATCTTCTCCTTTTCCTCCTGCTCTTTCTTCTTCTGTGGCCTGGTCATTTAACCTCTCCTGAGCTGGGTGCATGTGTGATGTGACTGCAGCATGCTGTGATGCCCCTCCAGACCTGAGAGGAGAGTGTGTCTCAGTGAGGAAGATGGTGGGAAAGGAGAGCATATGGAGGCTGTGGCACACATCTGAGATGACATGCGGACAGGTGTGCAGTTTCTCCTGGGAGAAAAGGATGGTGTACAGAAAGGTGGTGGCCTGGAAGACAGTTTGCTCTGTTTTACCATTCATTACATATAGGCGATTCCAATAAAAGGTGCGGGGAAAGCCAACATTTATTTGGTGCCTTCTATGTACCAGATGCTTGTAAAATATGCAGTAATTCTACTCATTTCCTAACCCCACATAGAGGGAGGTCTCACTATGTCCAAGTCATGGATTAAGCATACTGAACCTCAAGAGACTAAAGAACTCACCACAGGCTGCAGGGCTACAAAGGATGGAGAGGACAGTGGGATGTAAACAGAGCCCTGACTCCAAATTTCATCTTTTCTAGTATAACAGACTAGTCCAAAACATTGACCTTTCACATTAAAATAAGGAGAAAAAAATCCTAAAAACTAAAATTCCTGGAAAGCAGTCTTCAACGGAACATAAGAGTAGATTCTGTATTGAAAGAATAGTTAGCTAACTTAAGTAGTGATAAAAAAAATTTTAAGCATAATGGACTTTTTAAATGAAATTAAGAAATCACTGGGAATAAAGGATTACACATGGGGATATATATTTTGAGACACTTCAACTTCTTTAGAATAGAAAGCAAAGCAGATATCTTGTAGAGAGGTTTTGGGTCTTGACTACTTTTGCTAGTTGTTTAAACCAAGCTGCCGTGCCCATGTTGCTCATGCTGCACCCTCAGATCTCTCCAAGGCTAACTTGACCAAAGAATTTCAAGTTGAATAAAAAGAGGGAGAGGCCAAACAGAAGTGAAATCCTGAGTAATTTAGGATTATCCAAGTCACCTGATGCTTTACAAGGAAGGAATTTCACTTTAAATAGGATGGCTCTTGGTCTATTTCCTGGCAATTTGGAATTATTCGCAGTACACTGATAGCCCATTACGCAGTAACTGTGTTTTGTTAGATGCTCCATTATTTTAATGCAGGTTTGTTTTATCCTGCCAGTTTATTGACTATTCCTTGCTGAGTAGGTCTGGATTGTAAACTTTAAAGGAAGATTAAGCTTCATGGTATTTACCTAACTAAGCATTTTCAAAGTGTTATCCTCTTATATATCCTCTTATATATTTGTTACCTGGAGAAAGAAAATTCTTTTTTTTATGGGTTTCCCTGTTACTTTTGAATGAAAGCCTTTGCTTTTATGATATTATTACTCTGTTTTATGATCTGCAACTGTCATTTAAATAAGACCATGAGTTAACTTAGACAGCAATTCTTTTAAAAATACTTTTGTTTTCTGTTGTAATACACACATAAATAACAGAAGAAATGCAACATTTTCTATCCTATCTCTTTTAAGAAATACCCTGAATAGTTAGTAGGCCAAGAAAACATAATTGTAACTCTAATATGCATATTTGGACCACACTTTTAGAAATCATATTAGTTTTCAATATCCCTTTGAAATAACCTACACATTTTTTATTAAGGTATTATTGATACACAATTTCATGAAGGTTTCACATGAGCAACATTGTGGTTACAACATTCACCCATATTATCAAGTCACCCCCACACACATCCTATTACAGTAACTGTCCATCAGCATAGTAAGATGGTATAGAGTCACTACTTGTCTTCTCTGTGCTATACTGCCTTCCCTGTAAGCCACCTATATTATGTGTGCTAATCATAGTTCCCCTTAATCCCTTTCTCCCTCCCCACCCACCACCCCCAACCCCTCCCCTTTGGTAACCATTGGTCCCTTCTCAGTGTTGGCAAATTCGCTGCTGTTCTCTTCCTTCAGTTTTGTTTTTGCTCTTATACTCCACAAATGAGTGAAATCATTTGGTACTTGTCTTTCTCCGCCTGGCTTATTTCAGTGAGCATAATACCCTCTAACTTCATCCATGTTGTTGCAAATGGCAGGATTTATTTTCTTCTCATGGCTAAATATTATTCCATTGTGTATATGTACCACCTCTTTTTTATCCATTCATCTACTGATGGACACTTAGGTTACATCCATATCTTGGCTATTGTAAATAGTGCCGTGATAAATATAGGGGTACATATGTCTTTTTGAATCAGGGATCTTGTTTTCTTTGGTTAAGTTCATAGGAGTGGAATTCTTGAATCAAATATATTTCTATTTTTAGTCTTTAGAGGAACCTCCACATTGCTTTCCACAATGATTGAACTAATTTACATTCCCACCAGCAGTGTAGAAGGGTTCCTCTTTCTCCACATCCTCACCAACATTTGTTGTTGTTTGTCTTTTGGATGGTGGCCAGCCTAACTGGTGTGAGGTGATATCTCATTGTGGTTTTAATTTGCATTTCCCTGATAATTAGTGATTTGGAGCATCTTTTCATATGCCTGTTGGCCATCTGGATTTCTTCTTTGGAGAAGTGTCTGTTCAGATCCTCCACCCATTTTTTAATCGGATTATTTGCTTTTTGGGTATTGAAGCATGTGAACTCTTAATATATTTTGTATGTTAATCCCTTATCAGATATCATTTATGAATATATTCTCCCATACTGTCTGCTGATGGTGTTCTTTGCTGTACAGAAGCTTTTTAGTTTGATGTAGCCCCATTTGTTCATTTTTCAATTTGTTTCCCTTGCCCAAGGAGATAATGTTCAGGAAAAGGTTCTCATGTTTATATTCTAGATTTTTGCCCATGTTTTCTTCTATGAGTTTTATGGTTTCATGACTTACATTCAGGTCTTTGATTCATTTTGAGTTTACTTTTGTGTATGGAGTTAGACAATAATCGAGTTTCATTCTCTTGCATGTAGCTGTCCAGTTTTGCCAGCCCAGCTGTTGAAGAGGCTGTCATTTCCCCATTATATATCCATGGCTCCTTTATCATATATTAATTGACCATATATGTTTGGGTTAATATCTGGACTCTCTATTCTGTTCAACTGGTCTGTGGATCTGTTCTTCTGCCAGTACCAAATTGTCTCAATTACTGTGGCTTTGTAGTAGAGCTTGAAGTTGGGGAGCAAGATCTCCCCCACTTTATTCTTCCTTCTCAGGATTGCTGTGGCTATTCAGGGTCTTTGACGATTCCATATGAATTTTTGAACTATTTGTTCCAGTTCATTGAAGAATGCTGTTGGTAATTTGATAGGGATTTCATTGAATCTGTAAATTGCTTTAGGCAGGTTGGCCATTTTGACGACTCTTCCTATTCATGAGCATGGATATATTTCCATTTGTTGGTGTCTTCTTTAATTTCTCTCATGAGTGTCTTTCTATTTTTCAGGGTATAGGTCTTTCACTTCCTTGGTTAGGTTTATTCCTAGGTATTTTATTCTTTTTGATGCAATTATAAATGGAGTTGGGAAATAACCTACACTTTTAATGGAAAACTTGCTTATCTCTTTGCATGGCTCTTAATCCCCCAAGGTAAACAGTATATATAGCTGCATTTTGGCAACATTTTAGTATTAACTATTCACAAATCAAAAGAGACAGAAGAGAGCAAAAACATATTTGACAGAGAGAAAAGGAGGGAAATCTAATCGTCTCAATAAAATTTGTCAACTCATGAAATATTCACCAGTTTTTCATTTACTTTAAACCAATTTTTCTTATCATATCACATCATTTCTGTATCTTCCTTTTTAATATCTTCAGAGAAGCCTGTACTTTCACAGCTTCAAGAGAGAATTATGATTGGTTTTATTTAGTTCACATGATTCCTTACCCTTCCAGATACTGGTTTAGAAGGGAGCAGTTTACCTAATTCTTGACAATGATATATTCAAGAGATCTGTTGGGAAATGATTCCTGGCTCTTTAAAAAAAAAAAACTCAAGGAAGAAATATCTCCTTTATGTCTTTGGACATCACATGTGAGAATGATCCTTACATGTGCTACAGCTAGTTTGGCACTATGAGGCTTTGAGCATAAGAACAAATGCCAACTAGGTAATTATTAGCCAACGCACTATTGGTAGTAGAAGAAAAGAAAAAGCCTGCTTCTCTGAGCTGTAAATATGAACTTGACATACAGTCTTCCTGATATATGTCAGGTTGTGGAGATCCTCACAGAACATGCAAATCAATTTATTATAATAAGATAGTCAAGTGTAGAGTACTAAATATAAAAGAGCAATTTCTTACTTAAAAATGTGAATCTTTGAAATTTATGTATGGAATATGTTAGTTAGGTGATTAAAAGACTTATCCATCAAAGAAAACTGAAAAAGACATATTATTTGGAGATCCAGTGATGCCAGTTCTAGGACTCTAGCTTAAGAAAATAATAGGAGATATGGTAGAAAATTATATACAAGGATACTTTTCGCAGGGTTATTTATATGTATGTGTATATATACATATATGTTTTTATTGATATACAATGTTGTATTAGTTTCAAATACATAAAACAGTGGTTCAACAACTACCCATATTATTAAATCCTCACCCCCTCTAGTGCATTTACTATCTATCAACATAGAAAGATGTTACAGAATCAATAACTATATTACCATCCCCATGACCAGTTTATATTGTGATTGTGAATTATTCTGCTCCTTTATCCCTCTCAACCTTCCACCCTCCAAAACCCTCCCCCTTGGTAACCACTAGTGACTTTGCAGTGTCTATGAGTCTACTGAAGTTTTGTTTATTCTGTCTTAGTTTGTTTTTATATTTCACAAATAAGTGAAATCATATCATGTCTTTCTCTATCTGGCTTATTTTATTGAACATAATACCCTTGAGATCTATCCAAGTTGTTAACAAATAGCATGATTTCCTTTGTTTTTATGGCTGAATAATATTCTACTGTATATATATATATATACCACATCTTCTTTATCCATTCATCTGTTGATGGACACTTAGATTGCTTCCATATCTTGGCTATTGTAAATAATGCAGCGATAAACATAGGGATGCATATGTCTTTTGAATCAGGGATCTTGTTTTCTTCAGGTAAATTTATAGAAGTGGAATTTCAGGGTCAAATGGTATTTCTACTTTTAGTTCTTTGAGGAACCTCCATACCACTGTCCATAGCAGTTGGATCAGTGTACATTCCCATCAACAGTGTAGGAGGGTTCTGGTTTATCCACATCTTTGCCAACATTTGTTATTTCTTGTCTTTTGGATAGTGGCCATTGTAACTGGTATAAGGTGGTATCTCATTATGGTTTTGATTTGCATTTCCCTGATGATTAGCAATATGGAGTATCTTTTCTTGTGCCTGTTGGCCATTTTATTTCTTCTTTGGAGAAATGTCTGTTCAGATCCTCCACCCAATTTTAATTTGAGTTATTTGTTTTTTGGGTGTTGAGGCTTATGAGTTCTTTGTATATTTCAGATGTTAACCCCTTATCAGATGAGTAATTCATGAATATGTTTTTCCATACTGTAGGATGCTTTTTTGTTCTGCTGATGGTGTCCTTTGCTGTACAGAAAGAAGCTTTTTAGTTTGATGTAGACCCACTTGTTCATTTTTTAATTTTGTTTCCCTTGCCCAAGGAGATGTGTCCAGTAAAAAATTGCTCACACTTATGTTCAAGAAATTTTTGCCTATGTTTCTTCTAAGAGTTGTATGGTTTCATGACTTACATTCAAGTCTTTGATCCATTTTAAGTTTACTTTTGTGTATGGAGTTAGACAATAATCCAGTTTCATTCTCTTGCATGTAGCTGTCCAGTTTTGCCAACACCAGCTGTTGAAGAGTCTGTCTTTTCCCCATTGTATATTCATGGCTCCTTTATCATATATTAATTGACCATATATGCATGTGTTTATATCTGGGCTTTCTATTCTGTTTCATTGATCTATAGGTCTGTTCTTGTGCCAGTACCATACTGTTTTGACTACTGTAGGTTCATAGTAGAGCTTGAAGTCAGGGAGCGTAATCCCTCCAGTTTGCTCTTCTTTCTCAGGGTTTGGCTGTTCAGGGCCTTTTGTGGTTCCATATGAATTTAAGAACTATTTGTTCTAGTTTGTGGAAGAATGCTCTTGGCATTTTGATAGGAATTGCCTTGCTTTGCACAATGGCCATTTTGACAATATTAACTCTTCCTATCTATGAGCACAGGATGTATTTCCATTTATTGGTGTCTTTTTTAATTTCTCTCATGAGTGCCTTATAGTTTTCAGAATACAGGTCTTTCACCTCTTTGGTTAGGTTTATTCCTAGGTATTTTATTATTTTTTGATACAATTGTAAATGGCATTGTTTTCCTGATTTCTCCTTCTGCTAGTTCATTGTTAGTATATAGGACCACAACAGATTTCTTTGTATTAATTTTGTACCCTGAAACTTTGCTCTATCCAGTTATTAGTTCTAAGAGTGTTTCGGTAGAGTCTTTAGGGTTTTTTTATGTATAATATCATATCATCTGCAAATAGAGATAGTTTTACTTCTTCCTTACCAGTTTGGATGCCTTTTGTCTGTTTGTCTTGTCTGATTGCTGTGGCTAGGACCTCCAGTATTATGTTGAACAGAAGTGGTGAAAGTGGACATCCTTGTCTTGTTCCTAAACTTAGACAAAAAGCTTTCAGCTTGTTGCCATTAAGGATGATGTTGGCTGTGGGTTTGTCATATATGTGGACTTTACTGTGTTGAGTTATATACCCTCTGTACTCATTTTGTTGAGAATTTTTGTCTTGAATAGATGTTGAATTTTGTTGAGTGCTTTTTCAGCATCTATTGAGATGATCATGTGTTTTATATCCTTCTTGTTGTTAATGTAGTGTATAATATTGATTTACAAACATTGTAACATCCTTGCATCCCTGGAATAAATCCCACTTGTTTATGTTGGTACCTTTTGATCCTTTTTTTTAAATCCAATTTGCTAATGTTTTCTTGAGGATTTTTGCATCTATATTCATCAGGGATATTGGTCTATAATTTTCTTTTTTTTGTGGTGTCTTTGTGTGGTTTTGGTGTTATAGTGATGCTGTTCTCATAGAATAAATTTTGAAGTATTCCCTCCTCTTCTACCTTTTGGATTACTTTAAGAAGGATGGGTGTTAGCCCTTCTTTAAATGTTTGGTAGAATTCAGCTGTGAAGCCATCTGGTCCTGAAGTTTTGTTTGTTGGGAATGTTTGGATTACCAGTTAAATTTCCTTGCTGGTAATTGGTCTGTTCAGGTTTTCTGATTCTTCCTGGGTGAGTCTTGGAAGGTGTATTTTTCTAGGAAATTGTCCATTTCTTCTAGGTTGTCCCATTTATTGGCATGTAATTTTTCATAGTATTCTTTAATAATTCTTGGTATTTTTGTGGTATCCACTGTGACTATTCCTTCTTCATTTCTGATTTTGTTTGTATGTACTCTCTTTTTTTCTTGAGAAGTCTGGCTAAGGGCTTGTCTAGTTTGTTTATTTTCTCAAAGAACTAGCTGCCGGTTTCACTGATTTTTTTTCTATTGTTTTATTCTTCTCTATTTTATTTATTTCTACTCTTATCTTTATTATGTCCCTCCGACTCACACTGGGTTTCATTTGTTCTTCTTTTTCTGGTTTCTTTAATTGTGATTTTAGACTGTTTATTTTTTATTGTTCTTGTTTCTTGAGGCAGGCCTGTATTGCTATGTACTTCCCTATTAGATTGGTCTTTGTGGCATCCCACAAATATTGGACTGTTTTTTTCTTATATTTGTTTCCATGTATTGCTTGATTTCCATTTTAATTTGGTCATTGATCCATTGATTATTTAGAAGCAGGTTGTTTAGCCTCCATGTGTTTGTAGGCTTTTTTGTTTTCTTTGTGTAATTTATTGCTAGTTTCATAACATTGTGGTCTGAAAAGGTACTTGATAAGATTTCAATATTTTTTAATTTATTGAGGCTCCATTGCTCCTCTGCCACTTTATCCTTTTTTGTGTGGTATTCTCCTCTCCCCAGTTGTAGGTGGTCTGTTCTGCAGTCTTGGCAGGTTGTTTTCAAGTTTGGTTGTATTTTCTGTAGTTGCTTCCATAGATGTTTGTGGGAGGATGTTTCTGCCTTGCCTTCCTACTCCATCTTTTTTTCTTTTTTAACCTCTCAGAAATTTAATTGGTTTGGTATTAGATTTTAGAAAAATGGATGTGGCCTGGATATGGTGCAAAATTTGTATTGGTTCCACTCAATGTCACATGTTTAGATGAAAAACATGTATGAAGGGAGAGGTGAAAGGATGATTCAGAGATGACGGCTTCCATTTTGAGTGACTGGTCAATATACAAGTGAATTTATATAAATTATATTGCAACAGGAGTGGATTAGAGATATGAATTAGAGGTCAGAACAAAACAAGAGAAGAAGCAGAGGAA
Organism: Manis pentadactyla; assembly: GCF_030020395.1. NCBI lineage: Eukaryota > Metazoa > Chordata > Mammalia > Pholidota > Manidae > Manis > Manis pentadactyla. Next base: position 96,913,264 of record NC_080021.1, on the reverse strand, counting down.
CACTGTTGAGTACAAAGTGAGATGGTTGAGAATCAATAGTATCTAATGCCACAATAATATTTAAAGGATGTAGTAAGGAGACTAAGTATGATTAGGTTGATAAGAAGAAAACTGGTGCAGTAGTGTCCCTTAAAGTAAAGGAGGGGTTTTTAGAAAGAAACCACTGTTTCTGAAGGCAGTCCATGTCCTCAAGAATTCAGTTCTCCCTCATGGGTGAGAATACATGGTTCCTTAAAGTTGAGTCCAACCCAGCAACTCTCTGAGACTTCCTATCCTCCTCCAATCTTTGTTTGTTCTTGTTTTGTTTTGTTCTGTTTTGCTTTATTAATCTTAGTGTCATTAGTTTCTCACTTGCAACCTAGTATATGTTTCTCATACAAGCCATTTTAATTGAATTTTCAATTGTACCATCTTCATTCTTCAGTCTAGACTTCCCAACTGCCTTGTCCATAATTTCCTCAGCTCTAGGATCTAAATCTTTTGTAGAAGACCTTTGGTACCCCAGGTTACATTTCTAGAACTTCAGCCTAGGTGGGATTCCTAGAACCAAAATGTCTTGGGGAATATGAAATCAAATTAATTAATAGCCAAAAAGTCACCATTAGATTTGGTGACCGGAAGGAAGGTCATAGCTGCTTTGTGCAGGAATAGATTCCAAGAACTGCTCTGATGGGAATCCAGATTATAGTGTGCTGAAACATTCCCCAAAGGGAGGTAAGGAATTAAAAATAGCAGAGTGGACAACTCTTATATAAAATTGGGTGAGCAAAAACATAGAGATATCTTTGAAATTTTAGAAGTGCATAAAAAGGTTGGAAGAAGGGTTTCTTTTGTTCTGTCTTGTTTTGGGGGAAAAACTTGATAATATTTACAAACTGAGGAAAAGGAGCTCATATAAAGGGAATAATTAATATTTTTAAAATAAATGATATTATTCTTGAAGTAAGGTTCTTACTATAGTTCAAGCTACAGGATTGACAACATCTGAATAAATCTGAGTCAAATCATATTATCATCATTTGAAAATGACATCATATGAAATCAAATATAATATTTAGAATTAATTGCTCTTTACAGAAGATGACATTAAGAATTACTTCCCAATTTATGCTTTTATAAGTAGTAGATGTAAGAAAGTGTCTGATTGAACAGTGTTTCTGTGCCTTTGTGAAGCTATCATTGATTTCCATTTTGCTGTTTAATTCCTTTATATAAAGTTGGTCTCTTCCCTTTACTGTGTGTGTTTCCATTTATTAGATAGTAATGAGTGTTTAAAATACTTCTCTCCAGAAAGTTCATAAATAAATGAGTGTCTCATTTTCCAATGATATTGCTACACTTCTCTGGGCAGTTTATCACCCAGTGTCTGCAATGACTATTTCATCATGTTTTCATTCTTGTTAAACTATTCATATTACCTCTCTCCTAGTGTTTTCTCCATTCCAACCCAGAATACTGATGCTGTGGACTGAAAGTTTATGTTCCCTCCAAATTTATAAGTTAATTTCTAATGCCAAATGTGACAGTATTTGGTGGTAGGGCCTTTAGGATGTGAGTAGGTCATGAGGGTAGAGCCCTCATGAATGGGATTAGTGCCCTCATAGAGGAGACCTCAGAGAGCTCCCTCATCCTTTTTGCCAAGTGAGGTTACAGCAAAGAGAAGACTGTCTGTGAAACAGTAGAGGGCTCTCCCCAGAAACTGAATCTGTGAGTGTGGTGATCTTGGACTCCCCAACCTCTAGAACAATGAGAAATAAGTATTTGTTATTTAAGCTACTCAGTCTGTGGTATTTTTGTTAGAGCAGCCTGACTGAACTAAGATAGCTGATAACTGTGGTTCATGTTTTCCTGAAGGAGATAAACAGAAGTCAGTAGACAGGACCTGTTCATCCTCTTACTACAAAATTCACACCCTTTCCCATGCCTGCCCCTATTTTCTCCTTTAGCCTCTTGATGATCTACAGTCCCCTATGAGCTTCTCAATGATGTCTCACCTTAGATTATCTTCTTTTAACCTACGTTTGCATCTTCCTTTCTATTAAAGTGTTCTAGTCAGAGTTAAACATAGTTTATAACTTTTCTGGTTAAAAAAAAAAATTATCCTGAGCTCTTTCTCCACCTTGAGCTACTTTCCTATGTCTATGCTTTCTCCATAGGGTGTTTTCAGTTGCCATTCAGAAACACAATTCAAAATTGATTTAACAATAAAGAATACAAATTTCTTATGTCATTGTGAAATTCCAGAGGAAATACAGATGTCATGTAGTTTGCTGCCATGGATCAATAGCATAAACAAGGACTTAATTGCTTTTCTTCTTTCTACTCTGACTTCAATATTCTAACTTGAAACTTGTTATCAAAAGGGCTTTCTAGCACCAACATGGGTTACTTCTTAATTTTGTCTATCAGAGGTAAGAGACACAAAGCATTATTCTTTACTAGCTAAATAATAATATAGTTTTTTTCTATTAATTCAATGTCATTTGATTATTTCTGTACCAATTACTATGGCAAGAGGGATGTGATATGGTAGTAGGATTGAGCCATTTAGAATTTATTCTCAAAGTAGGAGTGACAGCAATGCATTGAAAACACTTAAGAAGAAAGTTTCTAGTCCAATTTTAAAGGAAAACTGGAAATGGATGGAAGGGTCAACCAAAAATTATCTTGCAGAGTCAAGCTTTCAAATAAGTTGTTCATATATATTCTTTCTATATCCATCTTACTATTAAACATATTCCCAATTTGCTATTAAATGAATTCCAGCATGGAATCTGTTCACACTGCTGTATTGAAGCTATACTCACTAAGATCTCAATAACTTCCATGTTGCCAAATCCAGTTTGTTCAGTTCCCATCTCACTTACCTGTAAGTCACTTTCAGTGCTTTGAACAACTCTATTGTCCAACATTCTTCCCTTCGATTTCCACAATGCACCTTCTCTTGATATCCAACCACAAGTACGACTATTTCTTCTCAGTCTCCATTGTATTTTCCTGCTCTAAATACTCAGGTTCCTGGAGTGACTTAGTTGTCTATTTCTGCACAACAAATTATGCTGAAACATAGAAGTTAAAACATCAAGCTTTTATTATCTCACAGTTGCTGTGAATCAGAAACCCAGGTGCAGGTTAGTTAGGAACTTCTGGCCCATGATGTCTCATGGAGTTGTAGTTAGGCAGTTGGCTGGGCTGCAGTCTCATCTGAAGATTCAATGAGGGGAGGATCTTCTTACATATTCATTTATGCGATTGAGAATTTAGTCCTTCACAGGGTGTTGACTGGAGGTTTCCCTAACTTACCTGTCATGTGGGCCTCTTCCCAGAGTTGCTGGTAATGTGAACAAACCAGAAAGCCAGAAAGGGCAAGTAAGAGAGAAGTCAGTCTTTTATTACTTAATCTGAGAAATGGTACCCCAGTCACATTTGTGTGTTCCATTTGTTAGATGTAAGTCACTAGGTCCAACCCACACTCAGGAGTAGTAGATGACACAACGGTGTGACACCAAGAGGTTGGGTCATTGGTTGCCATTTTGGAAGTTGCTTAGCTTACCATGGTGTGGGCTTTAGTCTTTTTCTAATACTATCTTTTCTACTTTGGTAATATCATGTATTGTCCTAGTTATCATATTACTTATATTCCAAAGCTCTTGAATTTATACTACCAGGTTAGGCCTCTCTTCAGACCCCTATGAACTCCTTATTTGCATCTACACTTAGCTTTATCTCAAGCTTTCAGAATAATACATTCCAAACAAAACGTTTTATTTTGCCTTCCCCTGCACTCCAAATATTCTTTCCTTATTCTATCAAGCTTTTATATCTTGGAAAATGGCACCACCATCCACCCATTTCTCAGGCCAGGCAACAGAAAATTTTCCTTGACACTTATGTCCCCATCACCTGCTAATCATTGTATCACTAAACTCCATCAACTGTAACTTCAAAATCATTATGTTTCCTAGATGCCTAAAAGAGACTTAATATATTTGTCTGCTTCCATTTTTGCTTTGTTGCAATCAGGTCTCCCCAGTAAATAGGTTAATCATCTAATAATGTAAATAAGAGCTTATCCTAAATCCATCAAAGGCTTCTCATTGCTCTGCATGATCATGCTTGATCTGGTCTCTGCCTGCTTCACCAATCTTATTTCATGCAGCATTCTTTCTTTATGAGTTCTAACCACACTTGGCCTTCTTTTAGTTCCTGGAATTTTCTCTGCTTAGAAGACTTCCCACAACACTTTACCCAACTAGTTCCTAATAAACCTTCAGAGGTGTCTTCCAGGACCACCGAATCTTACACATATTCTTAAAGCTCAGTCTTTATCCTTCATGGCACTTAGCATTTGTAAGCTCAAAGTGAGAAGAGACTAAGTCCATTTTCTTCTCTAACTTTCAATGCCTAGATAATACAACTTCCAACACACAACATTCTATAAATATTGTGTATCTACAAGTGGAAGCAGCATTTAAAGAACACATCCAAAAACCCTGATAACATTTTCTCTGGCATTCTTTTATCTTACCAATTCCAGTCACAGTTTCTCCTCATTTAGTCCTTCAATGTTGTGTTGAAATACGGATGTTACTAATTTTTCCTTGTAGCTAACCTTTTTTAGGGAAGAGTGTTAGAGAAAATTCCTAAAGGAAGATGATAACATTCACCTTTGGTGAAGTTAGAAGGAGTTACCTATGTGACAATGACGGCTGTATTGCCTTTGCCTGACAGGCTTGTGAGATTGAGTGTTTATGCAGGTGGGATTCTTTCAGGATCTCTTTTTGAGGGTCTCTTTTGGAGGTGGGGGTGCTGGGCACTGGGGGCTTCTTTTGTCTTGGGTAGGTGGTCTAGCTTTGGGTTTTTGCAATAATAATAGCAGCACAGTTATGCTTGTACCATAAAAGAAAACTCTGAAAGGGCCCACCTGACACCCACATTGACCTTGAAATCTTTCAGTTGATGTTTCTGTTCATAGTTTTTGTGAACTTGAGAAAAGAAGTAATAATCCTGGAATGAATCACCATGCTTTTAACATCCTGAAGTTGAACAGTGCTGATCAGATGTGCTACTTTGGTGTGAAAAGCTTGAACTACATTTAATAAATAATTAAACCACAGAATGAATACAAATAGAAGTGAAAAACATTAAGCTTTTGCTACCCAGGAAAACATTCTGGTATGTGCGAGCTGGCATGTGGGTGGGGAGGTGCAGTGCCAAGTGTCATGTAAAGTGATAAAGTCAAAGTATGTCCTTGATCTGCTAAAGAAACTCTTCTCTTAGTGTCTTTGGGGGAAAGTTGCACTATAAAGAGGTTTAGCTAAATTATGCTACTTTACTTTTAGGGTTTTTTTGAATATTTTTACTTTACAAGTTTCCTCTCACGCCTCATAGTTACTTATTTCAAGCCTCTGCTTCACTCAAAGAACAGTAGTTCACTGATTCCAATTCAGTAGGACTTAGAAGGTTAGGGTGTTCATGTAATGTCAATGCTGTTAATGAGTCATTTGGGAATATAAAAAAAAAGGAAAGTAGGGAAGCATGGGGAGAAAGAGCTGAATTTAGAGGACAATATCAACAAGAATGTGGAAAGAGGGAGGATGGAGAGAGAAACAAAGCAAATAAGGTGCTTCCTCATATTTTTTTGTATTGTGGTGAAAAAACAATATATTTTATAACATCATAAAAAATATATTTGTCCACATCCTGTTTTCCACATATACTTTTCTAATGAGTAGATATCTCTGTCTGAGCAAGGGAGAAATTTGTATCCATTGCTGTGAAAAATCAATTGCTCTTGATTTGCAGTGGGACTCCAGGAAAAGAGGGCAAACAGGAGAGTTTATATGATTACCATTACTTTTTTAATTTTTGGTTTCAGTATGGTAAATTAGTTCTTTTAACTGGATCCTGATTTATTTGATTTCAGAGTGCCTCAGTTTGGAGGAGAGTGACTTGAGCTAATGAAGCTGTGCTGTGTTCCTCCAGATTTAAATTCTAATTCACTTTCTATGATAAATTGCTGTCCTTTGCAGATGAATGTCAATAATATACATAATATAAATTTTATAAATTTGAAAGATCACATAGCACACAGCTGTGATTATCTGAACTGAGCTGATATTTAAATATTCATTTAAATATGTAAATTGTATTTGTTTTTAACTGACTGAAGTTTGTCACATATTTTCAAAAAATATTTTTTAGCACCATTTAGGAAGTTGATGAAAACTTATGTTTGATTCTTAATAGCACCTTCTGTAATGATAGAACCACATATATTAATACAGTAACAGAGCAAAACTCCCTCCAACTCACAACTAGTCCTGCCTTAAAGAATCTAGGATAAAGCAGAGCTGAACTCAATAGAGAGTTGCTAATGTTTGTAAAAACTCTGAGGAGCCAGTCTAATGTAACCAATTTGAACAAGTTTACAGAAAGAAAGATAATACTCAGACCCTCATTCAATTGTAAAAACTGAAACATTTTAGAAATCAGTTCTACTCATGGAAATTTATGTTAGGCAAATATCCAAAACATATAAATAGCCATATATGCAAATATACCATTATGCAATTTTCAGAATATAAAATAGATATAATTGAGAGTCACAATAGGAGAAAGATTAAACTTTTAACCAAGCCTATCAGTAGCTAAGTATACAATCCTTATTTAAATATAAGATATAATGTACCTATATGAAAAAAGTTTAAGATATAATGTTAGGTGAAAATGAATGAATATTAAAATGTATGCATGTTTTGAGTACCTGTTTGGAATGATGAGAAAAAAAGTATTCAAAGGAAACAATCAAAGGTCAAATTGATCTTTTAAAATAAAGAATGTGATGGTAATTGCTTTCTTTGTTTTCAAAGTGACTGTAGTCTGGGTAGGTTTATAATTTAAAGAAATAAAGGAACTAATTTATACAGAACCTTGATGCTTATGATTTATACTTCAGTTTATATTATAAGAACTTGGTAATTAGTATACCCAGTTTAAACGACAAGAAAATTTCTGCCAAAATTGTGAGAGATCCACTCAAGATCACATAGGTAGTAAATAGAAGAGCAAGACACCAACCAAAAAGAGTAATTCTAAGCCCAGATTCTACTCAATGTTAACACAAGTGAATGAATAAACTTTTAAACTTTCAAAATATCCACTCAGTTACAAATTGTTGATACTCTTCTGTTGATATAAATTTGTGTTAACTCTTTCTTTGCTTAATTGATAGTAACCAAAAGAACTCTACTAATTACTAAATCTTTTGAAGAACAATTCTCTTCTTTTCTATTTTTGTTTTCATAGAGCAAAAGCTCATCATTTAAAAAGCACAGAAAAAAAACAAAGCCACAAATGCAGACACATGAGAAAAACTAACAACTTATGTAAGTTAACTTACTGGGAAATTTAATGTCAGCAGTGACAGTATGCACTATCTGATTGAAATTCAGCCAACTAAATTCAGTTTAGACTAATAAGAGGGAGGAGCATTCCTGAAGTGGTAGAATGAGAGAAATAGTAATGATAGCATGTATTTATTGTGTTAGCATTTCTTTTGTTATGTGGATTTACCCTTGACCAGAAAGGACACATCCTATTGCCCATCATTCTGTGACATACCTTTTCAACTGCTTTGGCTACTGCCATTAAAGGCATAATTTCTGAATTCCTTGTGACAGTATCACTACCTTTAATTGTTTGGCTGAACTGATAGTGGAAAGTGCATGTTTAGATATTATTTTCTGATTTCTTTTTTAACTTCACATGCCTTTTCTGAAAACAGAATCAAATAAAAGTCGGCTTTTACTTTTTATTATAAAATAAAACACAAGAGTCAGAAAATTATTCAAAACAGTTGTATAGTTGATTGAATAATTACCTGGTTAACACACTTTGTAACCACAAACCAGGTCAGGAAATAGAACTTTGCCAGCTGCCCAGAAACCCATTTATATAGCCTATCCCTCTCACCATCCCTTCTGCTAATCACTTTTCAACTTTTACAGTAATCATTTCCATGCATTTTTAATAGATTTATCACCCAAGGGTTCATCCAAGATTCTGTAAGTTTAGCTTTTTGTTTTGCTTTCAAATAGGTTTATAAAGTTCTCTTTTAATCTTCAGAGTTTTCCTTCATCCCTTTCTTTTTCTCATTAATTAACTATCTGTAGGTTGTTGAACCTACAGAATTCCCCACAGTATGGATTGCAATGAAAAGAATCCATGCTGTGGGAACCACTATTGGTACTTTCAACCAGTGTAGTTTTCTACAAACCAGTACCTGGACCCAGAGCATGATGGCACTCAACTTCTTGTTTTATGAAAACTACAGGTGTTGTTTTTTTTCATGTGAGGGTATAAAAGATCTGATCGTCTCTCTTTTTGTGATTTTTAGTAGCAGTTTGTGTTAAATACACTAGGCCTTACATCTATGTTGCTCCAATCATTTTGATTGTTCCCAATTTATCCCCAGTATTGTCCTGAGATGTTGCACATTAGGTTTGGTTTGTGCCCTCTATATTTGAAAGTCAGTTTTCTTGGGACATAAAATCTGTGGTTCACATTTTCTTCTCTTGTGTTCTTAAGTATATTATCCATTTTTTATCCTGGTATTCACTTTTGCTGCCAAAAAGTCTAGTGATTGTCTTTGCTTTTCCCTTTTGAAACACTTGCTATTTTTACCTAGATTCTCAAATTTGACTTTTTCTTTTTTTCTTTGCTGTTAAGTAATTTCAATAGAATATGCTTTTCTGTTGGTCAATTTTGCTTGATATTCTAAGGTTTGGGTTTTTTTTTAAAGGAATATTTTCTTTCATTATAGCTTTAAGTATTCATTCTGTTCTCTTATTTTGGTTTTCTTTTTTAGAGATTCTCATTAACTGCATGTTGGATCTTTTCCTGGCTTTTTAAATTTTACACAAATTACTTTTAATTCCTCACATCACTTTTGTTTCATTTTTTCACCTTTCAGTAGAGCATTAGTTCTGTTTATTTGTCCTTGTGTTCTTTCTACAATTATTTTTTCTTAGTTCTTAAGTGTTTTCATGTCGTTTCTGATATTTACTATTACTGACTTATATTATTCCTTAATGTCTTTTGTCATTTCAATATTGTTTAGCTCAGTTTGAAATAGTAGGTAGGCTTTTGGTATTTTTATGAGCATATCTTTCTGGTGTACTTCCTTTGTCTTTTAGGATGCTAATTTGCTGCTGATTCTGTCTTTGAAATAACCTCATATGCAATTTGACCTTAATATTTTCCATTGTCATTTCTAAGTGAAATTAGTTTCCCTGGATGTTTACAAGGTGATGTGGTCTAACAGTTTCTAGTTTCACAGAGCTCCCTTCCTGTTGTTTTTATGTAGTGTCCTGAAGTTCGTGCCTTGTATGTCTCACTTGCTGAGCTCTCCTGTCTGTTTTCCACATCACAATTTTATCTGGGCCATTTCTTGCCTTTGCCTTCATTGTCCCAGTTCTGCTCAATTTTGATGTCCCTTCTAGACGTCTGTCCTCATTGTGGGGTCCAATTCAGGAAGAGGACATTGTCTGGTTATCTTAGAGAGTTCATGGTGGCTAGATTTCTCAGGCCACTTGAAACCTTGCAACATACCCATTACACTCGTTCTCCATTGGGTTAGGCAAAATCCTCCCCATGTCAGCTGCTGACATCAGATTGGCCCATCATGCTTTTCAAGAAGTATCAAGTACATTACCTTGTGCTTTTGTCTATCCTCTCTAACAGACTCTGAAACCTAAGGTCTGTGGCTGTTGGTGGTTTGTCCCAACTTCCTTGTATTTTGCAGTTTCTAGGGACACCTTGTAATTTGATTCTGTTTTGAATGCTGTCCATGGGCTTTTGGTTTTGCTATCTCTTTGTTATATGTAGGGATCCAGGGAGATTCAAATCTATGCAGTTATCATCATCATCTTTCCAAAATATATGCTTTTTTGCTTTTGTAGTTCTTCTAAGAAGAAAATGAATGAAAATCAATATAAAGCAATAGTACTTTAATAAAATTCAGAACTCTCAAAAATACTGGTTTTCCAACTTATGCTACTTTTCTTTTTGGCCTGGAGTCCCCAGCAAATAATCTGAAAATCACACCGCACAGACTTTTTACATTAATGATGTTACAGAAAACAGCTGTTAAGATGCTACACTTGGGTATTATAGATTTTCTTGGATAAGATTACCTACAGGCAATAAACACTCATGCAATGGACCATAACATATTCATGGTAAAAATTTATTTACCGTAAATAAATCTTTCCTATATCTGTTGTTATCAGTAGATAAGATCTCTAATGACCATACTACATTAATGTACATTGAAGGAAAATATCTCCTAAATGTTATAGGTACTTAGGAACAACTAACTAAATAACAAAGTAGGCATGGATTCTACTGCTATAGTAGACTCCATACTATAGGATTGCTATCCCTTCACAGATAGAAACTACATAACGTTTTTCTTCATAGTATTTGCCATTTTCATACATTATCTACTTACTTATTTATTTTTATTGTCATCTGCTTCTTACCAGCTTCATGAGAATACAAACCTTGTCATTCTAATTTTTCTTGGTGTCCCAATGACTAGAAGAGTGCCCATTATATAATATAAATACTTAAAGAACAAATGACTATATCTGTGTGCTACAGCTAACAGGCTACCAGTTGGATAATCCCATGTGCACAATATTTGACAGGACAATTTAAATTGACAGTGGAGATCAAGGCCAAAATTAAGTAAGAAGCACAGTTTGGTTTGGATCGAGGGCCCAATGGGAGCATTCTGAATAATTCTCATGGTGTTTTTTCTGAAATGTGTTTGGGGCTGCATGTAAGTGGCAGCCAGTCACCCTGCCAGCGACGTCACTGCTTCCGACCTTCCTCACTTTCTTTGCTTGGACATTGCTGCAAGCAGAAAGGAAGGAAACTTAAAAAGAGGCAGCAGTAATTGTAAAGAAGAGGAGAACAGGGAAGGTTTGGGAACAAAAATGTGGATGTAATGGAAATAAGGCATGTGGGGAGTGCTCACCATTTGCAAGTTTACTGTTTGCCTGGAGGTTAGGTTACTTATCAAATGAAATGCAGCTGAAGCTGAATTTTCTCTGTGACTAACCTTTTCAGGGAGAGGCCTCTGTAGTACTTAGTTACTATTATTAATCAACTTGATTTTTTTCAAGTCATCTTATTTTCTGACTCCAAATTTTCTCAGGCTTTCAGTGCACAAAAGAGTTTCTTGAACTAAATAGACAAGATGCGTGGGTGTGCCCGTGGCTAATTTAAGTACAGTATATGGAATTTTCTCATTCTCGTTTTTTCTCAAACTAGTAACAAGGGGGCACGCATGATGAAAGCAGTCTCCTACATTGACCTCAGAAATATTCATATTCTTTGAAACCTGGCGAAATATCTATATAGGAGATTTGCTGTCTTAATATAATTGCTAACTTAGCACAGGCAATTGCTGAACTTAACATTTGCAGCAAATTATATTTTTAAAGCAGTTATTTTTTTCTACTTTATGAACAGGTAAATGTGTAGGTCATGCTCACATAATGTTCAATGAAAATTCTAAGCAATTAAAATAATGATAAGAAAATAATGGTCTGATTTTTGAACTTTTGTAAGAACTGTAACATGTAAATAGATTAGCGTTTAACTAAAATTAAATCAACTGCTTAATATTAACTCAAATTAAATGATCTTGCAAAACTGTATGACTCTACAAAATGCCTTCTGAAAAGTAAAGGATGTGATAAATGGATAAGATTGCAAGCCTGATGGGCATATGCACTAGATGGCACTAATTGTATGCCTTTTATGTATTATAAAACCAAATTTAATGTGAAAAAAAGAAAGTACCTCACTTGAAATGTTTTTATCAGGTACACTTTATGAAATTTCTTTGATATGTTATTTGTAATTTCTCATTACAGCTTTTCAGATCATCAAGAAAAAAATTAATTATAGCCACTTTGATATTAAGTGAATTTCAAATTGAAAAATGTAATTCCTGTTTTTTTTTTAACCTAGAGAAACTAATTTACTCCAGGCAAGATGCAAAAATATTCTAGTACAGAAGGATTAAGCGATTCAATTCAAGTGAAAAGTTCTATACCACTGACATGATTTTCCATGAACCTTACTTATCAAAAAGATTAAAGTCCAGAAAAATAAATAAGTTCTTCAGATTTTCTAAACAAAGTCTAAACCTTAAAGCATGAAAGAAATCCTGTGCTCTGCAAAATTCTTTCCTTGTGGTTTTTAAGTACACAAATGGGAAAAAGGAAGGGAATAATGTCTTGTTCTTTAAGCAACAAAGCAGGAGTGTAATTAAGATAATTTCCAAAATAAGCAGTTTCCAATTAAGTTACCTAGCATTTAAAGACAAACTTAACTATTATTGTACTAAAGAAAAAGGAAGATAAATTATTAATACAATTAATATATGGCTTACTTTAAAACATATAAAATATTGATGTTACGGTCACCCAATTATGAACTCATTGGGTTGACTTAAATTTTGATATAAATAATTTAAAATTTTCAGTCAAACAAACAGCACCTGTTAAGAGTGCAATTGTCTTTGCCGACTTTGGACATTACCTTAGTGAATATGAATTAGTAATGGGAGCCGATGTTTCAGTTGCTTCCATTTAGAAACCATTGAGGAGTTTTCCTAAATCCTTGGGTCATCCAAAGATTCATAATTTAGTTAAGAAAAACTGAATACACATAATGGGATGGAATATATGAAATTCCAAGTAATTAATGAAATACATATCCACACACGTGCACAGGACTAAAATTGAATGGGGTTTTCTAAACATTTTCTTTCTTACTGGCCATTGTTAAAACCTGTACATCAAAGAGAAGATTTAAAAGTTCTGTACAATAAATTCCCCCCCCCTTTTTTTCATTTTTATGTCGGGGGGTGAAGGAAGGGATGATACAGGGGATACAGGGGTTGATACACAGCCAAGGGGAGAATGATGGAGATGGTGAAAAGAGGTGTAGACAGCCGTGATTCCAATGACAATTCAACAGCATCTTCTGGATCAGAAACCTCAACTGATGTGCTACTTTGACTCTTTTCAGTGTTGCTTCCAAATTAATCTATGCATTCATGTCAGACTTATCATTGTATAAAAATTCAAAATAAGTGAATGTAAATAATTATTCACCTTCTTGGTTTTCCTCACTTCTTCACTTGTTTTCTTACTCTTTCACTCTAATTGCTCAATGTTGAGTCTATTAAGAAGTACCAATTTTAATAGTTTTTATTTTGCTACTGATGGGTCTATGCAAATACAGGATTTGCAATCAATCACTGAAAGTGTACTCTACAAAATGTATTCTTTTATGAGTTACATAAATGATGGAAGAAGTTTTTAAAGGTACTCTAGGTTTGAATGCTACCTAGAAAATCCCTCCAGTACTCAGGAAACACACTGTAATTATTTCCTTTCTCACACTACCATGCATCTCCCTCTGTACTATACTACTGCATTGAGGTTAACTTTCCAAAATGAACAGTAGAGCCTTGTGGTGTGTAAATTTTTCTCTCATTTTAAAGATTGCTCATTTAATTTTTCTTTTCAGACATAAAAATTAATTTTAAGGGCTATAAGCTCATTTATGTGAATTTCAAAGCACTTAGCTATAGGAAATAGAAGAAATATACTAAACTGGTCTTGAAGATTGCTTCAATAATAAACTTTTTTGCATTTTGAAACACTGTTATTCAAAATTTGTAAAATTAGAATTTACAAAGCAAATATTAGTCATTCATATTATTAAATAATTCATTATTTAGTAAAGGCCTTTATTTTTTAATAATTTAGATGCTTTTCATGCATTGTGGAATGCACACATAATTTCAGTTTTCAAAAAATGTCTATGTTAGGTTAATATTCCATTTATTATTAGGGAGACATCAGTACGTGAGCAAACACAGATTGTATAATTTAGCATGATGGTCAAGGACTAAAGAGTGTCAATCTTTTTACATAATAACTTGTATGGAAAGGTCATTTTTCTGGATCAAGATGTAAGAGACACATTTCCTTAACTGCCAGTTTGGCCGCAAGAATGAACATTTTACCCTCCCTTTATACTGAAACTTAAGAATGGGGCCTCTATCAATGGCCTGTGTCTCCAGCCCTAACTGATGCTGGCCAGGTCCCTCAGTTGGCCATCCTGAATAAGCAAGGAACTGGAAAAATGTGATGAAAGATAAGGATAAGTCTTCAGGGGTCAGAGAAGGGGGAGGACAAGGGAGCTGTTAACAAGTAACCCATCCTGCATTCAGGGCAGTTATTTCTCAGGTGGACTTTCACTTGCTTACCTTCTGGATAATGAAAAAATAGAAAAAAAAAAAAACTCTTTTCTTACTTTGTTATAAAAATTTACCTAGCTCCCATAGCATAAAACCAAAACGGATATTCTTTTTCACTATCTATTCAGTGAGAGGACCTCTCTTTGTCCTTTATACCCCATCTCCATCTTTTTATGATATCCATGAGTTAGAAATTATTCATAGTTCACAGATGAGCGATTTAAAGTCTTTCTAAAGGAGTTAAATGGCAGAAATGAATCTTCACATACCCAAATGTCTGAAGAAAGATTAATTACATCAGAAAAAACACCCAGACCCAGTGTTTGTATGTGTACACCTATAAGAGCTGTGGCTACAGGAGAAGCTTCTGGAGCAGGAGGTGGTTACATGTTTGGTCTCAGGATTGCAGTAAAACTGAAATAAGAGCAGTAGCCCGTAGTCATGGTGATTAGGGTACATATTACCTTAGGACTCTACTTTTCATTTTTTAGTAGAAACATACACATGCGCTCACACATGTGCATGGACACTGCCCTAACAGAAAAAAGAGACAGATGAGAAATGGCATGAGAAATGGACTAGAAAACATGTCCCAGGTGGAATACCACTTGGCCATGGCTCACATGTAAAAACCCCTGACTTTATTATAAATCAGCCCAGGTTCTAAATTGCCGGCTCCTCAGTGGAAATACATAGCTCAGGTAAAAATCACTATGCCTTTTCATTTCATTGATTGTTCTCACAGGGTAATAGAGGGGGTAACACAAGGTTTGAAGACACAAAAATTTGAAAATCGAATGGAGCTATAACCCTTCCTGAGATGTGTGTCATAGAAAAGCTTGAGTGTACAGTCAACATTGGATAAATTCTGAGTTCCTTATCGCTTTCTTCAGCTCACTCTTAGAATCTCCTCCAGTCCACACAAAGCTAAGTACAGCATGGGACCGTTCCTAAACCTCTTTGATGACAACAATAAATCTGAAAAATTAGTCACTACAAAATTATTCTTGTCAGTAAGTTGGCACATATCATGAATAAATCATAAGTGGGCTGAAACTATAAGAAAGCTTATAATTATTTCTATAGTCTGCCTTTATGCCACTGAGAAATGAGTTATTTCTAAGATCTTCAGGAATATTTAATAATGGCATGTTAAAAAGTAGGAAATCACCAAAAATGCCAAAATTTCACTATGAATACAGTCATATATTATTAATAAAGAACATTGCTACATTGCCAGCTAGACCTATGTCATGTGTATAAGCTATACTTTGTAATTAGCAGATTAGTTATATAGAAACTATTATTGCTTATTTACTTTAAAATTGTTGAAAGTCTGTTTTTTTTTAAGTTATGTAAATCTTCATCTTCCAGTTCGAACTTTTACTATTGACATGCTTAACCAGCTTTTTTCATAGATCATCCAAAGTTAACTTTCAAGCTAGTCCACATCCAGTGTACTACATGTTTCAAATTAATACAATCAAATTACCAAGAATTTAGTTGCTTGCAGTATGAGTAGAAAGAACTTATCAGGATTAATAAGAAACTGACTGGTAGGGGATAGACATTCATCATAAAAGGATAAAAAGTTGAAAGAGCTCCTGATTATAGGCTATGTGGACCTGCTCTACAAGCTGGAAGAATGATTATTCATTCTCTAATTGACAGCAAACTGATATTTCACTCAGCCCTTCAGTTAAGATATTCTTTCCTCAACTCCTTTTTCATCTTATCACTTTTTGAATTCAGTGAAGAAAACACAGCAACATTTCCTGTGCAGCTGTTTTGCATTGCTAAATTTGGGCTTCAGCTATAATTGTCAAATATGATTCTTGGAAATAAAATATGGTATTGAAATAAAAGAGAAATGATTGCAGAACAGGAAATAAGAGGAGGAGGAGGAGGAGGAGCAGGAGGAGGAAGAAAACACAAAGATCTTCATATCTGATAGAGCAACTTAGGAAAATACATATGTATACATAAATACATGCATTAAAATGGCCAGTATTAATATTGATTAACACATGGTGATGGAAATTCAGGATGATGTATTTCTTTTTATCCTTTTTTATATTTTGTGGAGTTTTTTACAATGAGAATATGTCATTTATATATTCAAAAAATTAATAAAATTATTTTTGTGAAACAATGAAAAGGTATAATTATGTTGTTAGTACAGTTTAGTGTTTTCATCATCTTAATTTTAAACTATCTTAAATACTCACTTTTGTGACTGTAAGTATTTTATCATAAAGTATCACACTCCAAAATATTGTATGTTTAGTGCTCTGATTTCCGTTTGAAAAATCACTCGATTAAAAGTAATGCTGATTGCTCTAGGACTCTCGAAGTTTGTCTTACTAGATTTTGCAAGAAGATAATTTATTTAGTTGGAGGAAAGGCATTTGCTCTCTAAAACTTCCTTTCTTAGAAATAGAAAGGAATACTGTTACTTCTCAGCTAATAACAGTTTTCTGATTTCTACAGCACTTTAGAATCTAGTCCAGATTTAGTTTTAAAACTGTTTTTGGCCTGAAAGGGATCCCTTTTCCATGTGCCTTTTTCTTACCTCCCCACACAACATGTGTATTCTTAAAGTCGTCATATCCAAACCAGCTATTTCCCATGGTGTGAAGCAACTCAATTTAATTAAATTTCTAAATTTGGGTTTTTTTCCCCCACTATTTTATTTTCATTTATACGCCAACTGAAAAGACATTTTGGAAAAATATGTTTTCTCCTTTCCTCTCCTTCTCTCCTTTACTCCTGCCATTAAAAGCTCTTTTGGAAGTGAAGAGATTTAATCAAAAAAGCATTATGTTAAGGTAGGGAAATGTGCACATGTCATCATCTCTCTCAGGTATTACTAAAAACAAAACAAAACATCTTTCTTGCCCCACTGTCACTTCCCTCCATACAGTCCATTCTCACCACAGCAGCCAGAATGATATGGCAGATCCAACCTGTCTTTTGTTTTGTAAATAAAGTTTTATTAGAAGACAGCCCCTCTCATTCCTTTACCTTTCACCCTTAGCTGCTTTCCTGTGACAGTGGCAGTGCTGAATAATTCCAACAGAGGCAAGTCTAAATATTTACTTTCTAGCCCTTTACAAAAATGCTTTTCAATTCTTGTCTTAAACCCTAGCCATGATTGAGGTCCTTGTGTGCCCAAACCCCTGTAGTGGCTCCCCATGCCCCTCAGAGTAAACTCAGGCCCTTTCAATGGCCATTTAGGTCCTGTGTGAGCTGTCCTCCCTTAAGGGAGGTTAGAGAAGTTCATCTTCTCATTGCTTCGGTCCTTCACTCCACAGCAGCTAGAGACCTTATACATATCAAGTTCTTGCCACAGGGACTGGTTGTTCTTAGTTGTTTCTTCTACATGGCATGTTTTCCCCCTAACTTTTTATAGTTAGCATCCTCACCTCTGCCATGTGTTTGTTCCAGTGTCATTTTATAAATGAGAACTAACCTGAACACACAATTAAAAATCTTCCCCATCCTCCAATCTCACCTCCCAGAGTACCTGACCATGTTATATTTTTCTTCCACCATGGCATTCAACACTTTTTAACATATGAAATTAATTTGTTTGTACTTATAAATTTCTTTGTTCATTGTCTCCCCACTGAAATATAGTATGTTTGAAGGCAGAAATTTTTGAATTTTTGTGCATAAATACATCCCAAGTGGTTAGAATAGTGCGTGACACATGGTAGACACCCAGTACAAACATGAGGAAGAAATGACTATTGCACACAAGAGTCAAAATCAGAACTATTTTCTCGTATTGACTCTGCCTTAACTAATTATGTTATCTTGGGAAAACAAACCTTACAGGGTTCTAGTTTCCTTATGTAAAATAGGAAGATTTGGCCAATTTCTTTCAAGTGCTTAAAATGTTTGGATTTTCTGATCATCAGTAAAAATCTAAATGCACTTTGCTCATTTCTAAACTTCTGGATCCATTTTATAGAAAATATAATTATGATGATAAGGCAAAAATTCCAAATAAAACAATTGTATTGATAATTGTACAATATTATTTCCAGATGTATAATAACAACCCACATGTTTGCTTCAGTTGCATGTGTTAGCTTAGAAACTGATCATTTCTAGTGATGAGGGAAAAATAAATATTGATGAGGGAAGGATGTCCAAATATATATTTCTTCAAACATTTCTACTGGCTACTTGCCGCTTACCTCATTTCACTTACTGTTAGTTTGCCTTTGGTAGGGTGATCAGATTTTTTAAATTAAATTTTTAAAATTCTTTGGAAAATACTGTTTTCTGTACCAAACAGTAGAAATATAAATAAGCTTACTATTTCAACTCACATACTCATTTTAGATCTTTAATTAAAAACAACAAAATATAGACTTTTTGATGTACTCTAAACCCATGATTCATTGTTCAAATTAGTGAACAAATGTCTATTACATGAACATTCCTTCATTATGTCAGTTATTATGTAGTCTATCCATTTAACATATTTGCTAAGGATTCAGTATGTGTAAAACACTGTTTTGTTCTGGGAACAAAATAGTGAGTTTCTCAGTCACAGAGAACATTCCTCAGTGCAACAGGGAGCCTAGCACTCAGGAGATACCTTTAGGTCCTTTCCCTACTTGTGTGTATTTATAATATTCTCAATTAATTAATATAATCATATAACTCACAGGGACCCTGAGCATAGCCTAGGTGTGTTTCTAATTATCAAGATCAGGAAATTCTGGCCCAGATATTCAGTATGGATTTTCCAAGGTAACATATGTAATTATGGTGCATAATTATGGTCATATATGTACTTGGTGCTAGAATGAAGAGCTAGAATGTAGAACCCCTGTGGTAAGATCAGTGAAAACTCCCATCTCCTTAAGGGACCAGATATTGAATATAAAGTCGGTAGGTAAATAAATCTATGTGTATGTTCTCTCCCAAACTCCGTGTGCAAAGAATCATAAATTATACCTACAGTAAACTTAAAATTCATTATTCTTCACAACTCTGTCTTCATTCTTCTATGCAGATTTAGTGAATGTCTCATGTAATTCTGTTATTTACTTCTGATTTAGAACGTTGAGTTGATTCTTACTTAGTCCAAATATAAATATGGCCTGTAAAAGAGCACATTTTCTATGTAGGTCATAGATTACATTGTGAAAAGGCCATTTAAAAGAGTGATGTTACTAAAAGCAGGGTCATGATGTTAAGCCTAAGCCTCCTTGCTCTTGTGATAAGGAGCAACTTGACAAGTTTGCTCTTGCCAGTACAGGCTGACATGACTAGGGGAAGCTCTGGGCCTTGTGTTGGAAATCTATGGACACCCATATCATATTCCAGGCTTTAAAAATTCATCTGTATCCCCCCTAGAAACTCAATGAAATCAAAGTAATTTCTATTAAATTGTTGGAAGCAGTTCATTTCCCAGAAGTTTCTGCTAAAAATAGCATTGAATCAGAAGTCTGCCAATTTGGGCATTATCTCCCAGTCTGTAACCCCATTTCACCAGCCTCCTATTTTCACAGTTCCATTACTTACTTCCCCTTGATTCTTTTTCCTCCCTATTTAAGAGTATAATCATACATTCTAAAGAACATTATCAAGACACAGAAGGTCTACATACAACAATGAATCTCTTTAAAAATCTAGAGTTTTCTTCCACTTGATACAAACAGTTGTAGAGTCTGATTATCTGCATATTGCTGTCATCTGACTAGAATTCCAAAATACTTAGTTTTGAAAATAAAAAATGCCATTTGGCAAACCTGTTTGCTCATGAAAAGTAATTGTGGTCAGACATATTTAGCTTATATTACTGGTATTCATCTTGAAGTTCTGTAAATATTTATAGTGAATTTAAATGCATGTAAATACTGTATGCCATTTCAGCAATTTAATAGGATTCATTTATAGGACATGAAATAAATGGATTTAGCTGCCACAGTTCAAAGAATTGAAGATTTCTTTCATTTATTTCCAAATGTGTATGTTTCAGAATAGTAAAGTCTACATGGAAAGAGAATGCGTGTATGCTTGTGTGCAGAATATGCTTGAGATGCACAGTTTTAGATGTAGGTATTTGAATGGGATACAAAATTGGGACCTTGGAATCTGGGTTGAAACAACTTTTCTGTCCTTGGCATTTTAATGAAAGAAAATAGTACTGAGTTTTTGGATCCATAATAATTGTCCTATTTGTCACTTAATTTTGCCAGTGGGACGAAAACTGTCCTCAAGATTCTAATCACACAGATAGACACACATCAACATGCATGCATAAAAATACACATATTCATTTTGGAACAAATTTTGAAAAACATTTCATTAGTAATTTGAGAAATATTTTAATTTGATGATTATTTCAAATTAATATAAATTATGTTTGGTTAACATATGAAAACATTTTAATATGAACTTTGCAGTCCTGTTTTTCTTAGTGTGTGCGAATTCTCTCCATATAATTATCAGAAGATAATAATCACATATCGTTATAGTAAAGAAGATATATAAATAACTGAGAAAATGTATAAGAATTAGAGCCATCAAAATGATTAGGTTACCTCATATAGCAACAAGTTAAAATACTTTAATATAGGCCTTCAACCAATAAAGTGCTTTCATGTACAATATATGCAACTATTCACAAGGGAACATATGATTAGTATAATTATACCCAGTTAGAGGGTGAGAGGAAAAGAGATCTAAATAGGTTAAAATTTTTTTTGAAGATCACACATCTAAAAAAGTTGTAATGTAGCAACTAGTTTGGACTTTTAAGTCCTCTGCACAGACCACTTCTGCACAACAACTTGATATTCAAAAGCATTTAAAGAGAAATATTTGAAGGATTATAAAGATATAAACTAGATGGACTTCTACTAGGATGAAATAAAGGAGATTCAACAAAAAATTCTGTTGAGAAAAATTCTATGAGCCAGGTCTTATGCTAGTTACGTATCTAAATAAGATACAGAGTCTGATGTCAAATATGCTCAAAATCCATGGGAAAACTAATTCTTTTATGATTAATAACTAATAACAATGTGTCAAATGCTAAATTAGCATCATAAATAAAGTACAGAAATGAGAAGATAATATAAATTAATTTGACTGGTGAAATTTAGATGTAGCTGGCTGGGATCCTGAGGCTTAACAGATTTCTGGGCAATGCAAAAAAATTTTAGATTAAGCAGGAAGAATCTACAGCTATAGCATTAATATGGTCACCAAGTCTGTCTATTTAAACAAAGTGCTTATAAATAAGTCATCCAGTTACTCTCTAAGGTATAGAAATTAAATTTTAACATCCTGCATCCAGAACATTTAACACCTTTGTTTGTAGACTCAAAATATTTCCTTATTAAAATGAATCTAACCTCACCCCTGCCAAGACTCTAATATTGTTTTTCTATTTTTTTTGTAAAACAGCATCGAAATAATGGACTGTTTTTTTCCCCAGTCCGTTCTTTTTTTTTTTATTTTGGTATCATTAATATACACTTACATGAGCAACGTTGTGGTTACTAGATTCTTCCCATTATCAAGTCCCCACCAAATATGCCATTACAGTCACTGTCCATAAGCATACTAAGATGCTATAGAATCATTACTTGTCTTCTCTGTGCTTTACTGCCTTCCCCATGCCATCCCCTACACTATGTGTGCTAATCATAATGCCCCTTTTTCCTCTTATCCCTCCCTTCCTACCCATCCTCTCCAGTCCCTTTCCCTTTGGTAACTGTTAGTCCATTCTTCGGTTCTGTGAGTCTGCTGCTGTTTTGTTCCTTCAGTTTTTACTTTGTTCTTACACTCCACAGATGAGTGAAATCATTTGATACTTGTCTTTCTCTGTCTGGCTTATTTCACTGAGCATAATACCCTCTAGCTCCATCCATGTTGTTGCAAATCATAGGATTTGTTTTCTTCTTATGGCTGAATAATATTCCATTGTGTATATGTACCACATCTTCTTTATCCATTCATCTACTGATAGACACCTGGGTTGCTTCCATTTCTTGGCTATTGTAAGCAGTGCTGCATTAAATATAGGGGTCCATATGTCTTTTTCAAACTCAGCTCCTGCATTCTTAGGGTAAATTCCTGGGAGTGGAATTCCTGGATCAAATGATATTTCTATTTTTAGTTTTTTGAGGATCCTCCATACTGCTTTCCACAATGGTTGAACTAACTTACATTCCCACCAGCAGTGTAGGAGGGTTCCCCTTTCTCCACATCCTTGCCAACATGTGTTGTTGTTTGTCTTTTGGATGATGGCCTTCCTAACGGGTGTGAGGTGATATCTCATTGTGGTTTTAATTTGCATTTCTCTGATGATTAGCTATATGGAGCATCTTTTCATGTGTCTGTTGGCCATCTGCATTTCTTTTTTGGAGAAGTGTCTGTTCAGATCCTCTGCCCATTTTTTAATTGGATTATTTGTGTTTTCTTTGTTGAGGCATGTGAGCTGTTTGTTTATTTTTCATTTCAACCCCTTATCAAATATGTCATTTATAAATGTATTCTACAATAGTGTAGGATGCCTTTTTGTTCTACTGATGATGTCCTTTGCTGTACAGAAGCTTTTTAGTTTAATGTAGTCCCACTTGTTCATTTTTGCTTTTGTTTCCCTTGCCCATGGAGATATGTTCATGAAGAAGTTGTTCATGTTTATATTCAAGAAAGCTTTGCCAATGTTTTCTTCTATGATTTTTATAGTTTCATGACTTAACATTCAGATCTTTGATCCATTTTGAGTTTACTTTTCTGTATGGAGTTAGACAGTAATCCAGTTTCATTCTCTTCCATGTAACTGTCCAGTTTTGCCAACACCAGCTGATGAAGAGGCTGTCATTTCCCCATTGTATATCCATGGCTCCTTTATCGTATATGAATTGACCATATATGCTTGGGTTAATATCTGGACTCTCTATTTTGTTCCACTTGTCTGTGGGTCTGTTCTTGTGCCAGTACCAAATTGTCTTAATTACTGTGGTTTTGTAGTAGAGCTTGAAGTTGGGAAGTGAGATCCCCTCTGCTTTATTCTTCCTTCTCAGAATTTCTTTGGCTATTCAGAGTCCTTTGTGATTCCATATGAATTTTAGAACTATTTGTTCCAGTTTGTTGAAGAATGCTGTTGGTATTTTGATAGGGATTGCACTGAATCTGTATATTGCTTTAGGCGGGATGGCCATTTTGACAATATTAATTCTTCCTACCCAAAGGCATGGGAAGAATTTCCATTTATTAGTGTCCTCTTTAATTTCTCTGAGTGTCTTGTAGTTTTCAGGGTATAGGTGTTTCACTTCCTTTGTTAGGTTTATTCCTAGGTATTTTATTCTTTTTGATGAGATTGTGAATGGAATTGTTTTCCTGATTTCTCTTTCTGCTAGTTCACTGTTAGTGTATAGGAATGCAACAGATTTCTGTGTATTAAATTTTTATCCTGCAACTTTGCTGAATTCAGATATTAGTTCTAGTAGTTTTGAAGTGGATTCTTTAGGGGTTTTTATGGACAATATCATGTCATCTGCAAACAGTGACTGTTTGATTTCTTCCTTACCAATCTGGATGCCTTTTATTTCTTTGTGTTGTCTGATTGCCATGGCTAATTCCTCCAGTACTATGTTGAATAAAAATAGGGAGATTGGGCATCCTTGTCTTGTTCCCAATCTTAGAGGAAAGGTTTTCAGCTTCTCGCTGTTAAGTATGATGTTGGCTGTGGGTTTGTCATATATGGCCTTTATTATGTTGAGGTACTTGCCCTCTATACCCATTTCATTGAGAGTTTTGATCATGAATGGATGTTGAATTTTGTCAAATGCTTTTTCAGCATCTATGGAGATGATCATGTGGTTTTTGTCCTTTTTTGATGTGGTGGATGATGTTGATGGATTTTCAAATGTTGTACCATCCTTGCATCCCTTGGATGAATCCCACTTGATCATGGTGTATGATCCTCTTGATGTATTTTTAATTCAGGTTGCTAATCTTTTGAGTATTTTTGCTTCTATGCTCATCAGGGGTATTTGTCTGTAGTTTTCTTTTTTTGTGGTGTCTTTGCCTGGTTTTGGTACTAGAGTGATGCTGGCCTCATAGAATGAGTTTGGAAGTATTCCCCCTTCTTCTGTTTTTTGGAAAACTTTAAGGAGAATGGGTATTATGTCTTCTCTAAATGTCTGATAAAATTCAGTGGTGAATCCACCTGGTCCAGTGATTTTGTTGTTTGGTAGTTTTTTTTTATTACTGATTCAATTTCCTTGCTGGTAATTGGTCTGTTTAGATTTTCTTTTTCTTTCTGGGTCAGTCTTGGAAGGTTATATTTTTCTAGAAAGTTCCCCATTTCTTCTAGGTCATCCAGTTTGTTAGCATATAGATTTTCATAGCATTCTCTAATAATTCTTTGTATTTCTGTGGGGTCTATAGTGATTTTTTTCTTTCTCATTTGTGATTCTATTTATGTGTGTAGATTCTCTTTTTTTCTTAATAAGTCTGGCTAGGGGTTTATCTATTTTGTTTATTTTCTCAAAGAACGAGCTCTTGGTTTCATTAATTTTTTCTATTGCTTTATTCTTCTCAATTTTATTTATTTCTTCTCTGATCTTTATTATGTCCCTCCTTCTGTTGACTTTGGGCCTCATTTGTTCTTCTTTTTCCAATTTCGATAATTGTGACATTAGACTAGTCATTTGGGACTGTTCTTCCTTCTTTAAGTATGCCTGGATTGCTATATACTTTCCTCTTAAGACTGCTTTCGCTGTGTCCCACAGAAGTTGGGGCTTTGTGCTGTTGTTGTCGTTTGTCTCCATATATTGCTTGTTCTCTGTTTTAATTTGGTCATTGATCCATTGATTATTTAGGAGCACATTGTTAAGCCTCCTTGTGTTTGTGAGCCTTTTTATTTTCTTTGTACAATTTATTTCTAGTTTTATATCTTTGTGATCTGAGAAGTTGGTTGGTACAATTTCAATCCTTTTTAATTTACTGAGGCTATTTTTGTGGCCTAGTATGTGCCAGCAATTATTTCTTCAAAGACACTCTCTATCCCTTTTTCTCTCTCTTCTTCTGGTATCTCTATAATGCAAATATTGTTCTCTTTGGATTGTTCACACAGTTCCCTTAATATTCTTTCATTCCTAGAGATCCTTTTATCTCTCTCTACCTCAGCTTCTCTGTATTCCTATTCTCTGATTTATATTCCATTAACAGTCTCTTCCACCTCATTCAGTCTGCTCTTAAATCCTTCCATCTAATATTGTTTTTCATATTCAAAAGTTCTGTTCCTTTCAAGGTAGGTTTGTGTTTATGTGTCTGTGTGCATGTGTGTGTGTGTGTGTGTGTGTGTGTGTGTGTATGGAAATGCAATGAAGGAATCATAGAAGTTCTTTCTAATCTCATCTAAACTTTGTTGCAATACCTTTCATTCTCTATTAACAAATAAATTACTCTTACTTTTATAGTGGGTAGTCAGCATATTTATAAGTTTTGACCAGAAACTCAATTGAAAATCATTGTGTTAAGGTGTTTGGATCCATGTTTACAACAGGTAAGAATAAGTTTCTGTCATTTTCTAGTACAAGAGGGGGTCCCAGTGGGCACAGTGGGTAGCTGCTCCAGACATCCCAAACACTGCATTTTCTCTGTCAGTCCTATTGTGCCAACTCAGTACTGCAAGCTGCTATTTATTTTAAAAAGTTGATAATGAATGGAGTCATGGGGAGTTCTCTCTAGTCATACACTTGAAAAATGCCATTTTCCCAGTTGCCATTTTTTTCTATTCAGTATAATGTAACAGTAAGCATAGTCTAAGGAAAGAAATGGCTGTTTATAATATATGTCACTCAAGGTTTCTGTTCCTATCATGGCATGGAATGTTTAATTTCTTAGCTCTAAGTGCCTAATGACTACTGGTTATTTTCTCTTCTCCACAAACATTACCTGTTCAGTGGCAGTTCATGGAATTCTGCCCATATAATAAATAGTAATATATGAACACCCTCAGGTATTCTCCCTTTCTTGATTGAACAGATAATTTCTAAGTTGCTTTTCTATTTAAAGATAGTATGATTTTATTTGGGTGTTAGGGCTGCCAAATTTGGGTTTATGAAGCTTTGTAATTGCAGTTAGCACACTATAATTTTTTTAGTGAGGTATGTCCTTACTTGAGTATTTAGCCCCAACCGCACCATACAAATGCTCTCAGAGTTGCTAAGTGAAGCATTATCTGACAGAACACTACATTAATGGAGAGAAGATACTTTCAGGGAAGAGAATTTTTAGGCTATGGGAGAATTAAGAATAATAGCACAAGGTAGGAATTTACTATCTAGATTGTAATGCTGCCTTTGAGTGCAGTAGTCTTATAACTCAATAAGCTATACCCACGTGTCTCATTCCATAACATAAATGTATGCTGCAATGTTGTTAGTAAATAGGTGTTTCAATTTCAGTAATTTTCAATGTAAAAGAAATGATTTCTGATCTTAGAAATTCCAAGGTTGCTCTTTCAATAATTCCAGTACATTGATAATTTTCATTTTCCATTGTCATTTTAAATGGAAAATTCCCTGCATGAAATGTTCTGTACATGGGAAAAAATGTTCTATATCAAATTATTAAAAAATGAAGTACTTAATTTATATTATTAAGTATAAAACTAAATGGTACTAAAATTGAACTTGTTCTTCTATTGGTTTGGGCCTGAATAGTTTAGAAAATATTTAGGCCACATCCTATTTATTCTATTGTAATCAAACAGAAACATGTTCCAAAATCTAATGTTGAGAAGGCCACATTCCCAGAAAAACAAGCTAATAGCTCCTAAATTGAAATCCATTTATTTACCCAAGGTGGTCCACAAAAGCTCTCCAAAGACATCTCTTCTTTGATGACTCTACTTGGTAAGCATATCAGGATGAGAAAGAGACTGATAAATCTGAAGTGAGATATATGGAGAAAAATGTGGTATCTAGAATAATTACAATGAGTATGAACTTTCTCCTAAAAGTAGCTTGTGGCTTAACAGTTAATATGGGGGTTTGCTTTAGGAATGAAAACCCTCTGCTTTTGTTGAGAGATAAAATACCTCTATTCACTTATAAACATAGCTTTCATCAGTGTAGCCCTTATTTAGGCGATAGTGCCTGCCCTAAGTCAGAGGTGTACCTTTGTTGTACTCTTCATCTACTAGGGATTCACTCATCACTAGAGAAAGCCATGGATCATAGATAAAGGATGAAGTCTCAACAGAGATGATACTTAAAAACGGATTTAATAAAACTAGGAGTGTACTCTTGTATTTATTACAAGGAACTATTTGATAAACAGAGCACAATGAATGTTCACCACAGGAAGTAGCTCGAAGGTCTTATTTAGCTCATTATCTGATACTGAGTCTAGAAGGATTAATGCAGTCATTTTGGTATGTCGTGTACATTTTTGATTGTAGTGATTAGAACCATGATTAAATGACCCCACACAAAGCAAAACAAAGAAAAACAGAGCTTGCCCTCTGACTTACATTTTATCTGTTGTTAAAGTTTCTATATTTTAAATACGGCATGGCTCTCTTAAAAATACATGTCAGTTGTTTGAAACATTTCCACCAAAATTGTATTAATATATTGCAAGTATTCTGAATATTTTACTTTAATATATTCAACTATATAATTAATTCTCTTGGCATAAAAGATTTTTATATTAAACATGATTTAGTAGTAATATACACACATTGAGATTTTTTCAAAGGGAACAAATTGCTTGGCATTGTATTCAACAGACATATTCTTGAGATAAGATATGGAGAGGATGCTCATTGAAATAAAAAAATGAAAAGAATTTTTGGAAAAATCGTTAGTTCACTCCAGTATATATATTATATATATGAACTGAAAATAAAATTATAAGAATAATGAATTCTATAACAAATACAAATAGCAATATTCTTCTTTATTAGGTAATTTGATTTCCAACAGATAGATTTCCAGATATATATATGTACATATTAACTAATCTTTCAACATGGTTGGTCATATTCTTTCATGTTTTTTTTAAGACTTAGGGAAATATTTAATCTGTTATAATTTTTATTTTCTACATTATTCATTGCTATTTAGAGATTAACATTTAACTTAATGAATTTATGTAGGACACATCACAGTTTTTAAAATTTTAGCAATAATTTTATTTACTTCTTACTTCACTTTAAGGACGTGCAATTTGTTGTATGTCATCATGCCTCAATAATAAATACCATATATTCACTATGTCTATAGCGAATCCAAAACCAAACGGTTTTTTGTATAATTTCTAAAAATGAACAGACACAAAAGAGAAAGGAATAGGGCTAATATGAGCAGGTACATGCTTAAGATAAAACATTTGTTTATCAGAGAGCAGAAGTTTCTTTCCCCAGTTGCTTTATCTAGTTTCTGTCTGTGATAACTAATAAAGAAAACTCTAAAATGCATTAATTCATTTTTGGAAGGAAACTGAACACATAATCAGCGTAGCCTTTGGAAGCATAAAAACTGCATATAAAGTCAGGCTGCACCACTTGGTAAGTGTGCAACTTTGCTCAGTTTATTTATTCTTTTTAACCTTAGTTTTCTCATCAGTAAACAATCTTAATTACATGATGAAGTAACAAAGCTAGCTTCAAGCTCTGAGAATACACATGTCCGTGTCTACCAAAAGCTAGTTTTCCACTTTAAATTCTCAGGATAGCATACTCACCTTTCCCTTCCCACTCATGAGCTATATTAGGAAGATTAATCAGAGAGTGCTGGAGAGGTAAATGAAGTGGAGGGAAATAATCTGGGGGAAAGCATTTAAGGTGAAAATAGCATGCACATGCCCTGAAGTGAATATAAACTGGGCTTATTGACCCAGGATCTTGAGGTGGGTGGTAGGGTATGGGAGAGGTAGGCAGGTACTAGATTCTACTGGACCTTGTAGCACTTTGTAAAACATGTGAAAGAATATGCTTCATAATTCTAAAATAATACCTATGTTTTAAACAAATGAAGGAGGGAACTAAAGTAGTTGATACATTATAAAATGGTCAGCATAATAAGTCTGTTTAGGTATTCTGCCCATTTTGAACCAGATTGTTTGTTTTTCTGATACTGAGTCATATGAGTTTTTTATATGTTCTGGATATTAGCCCCTCAATGGATACATCATTTGGGAATATCTTCTCCTATTCAGTAGGTTGCCTTTTCAATTTGTTGGTGGTTTCCATTGCTGTGCAAAAGCTTTCTAGTTTGACAGAATCCCATTTGTTTATTTGTACCTGTGTTATTCTTCCCTGAGGAGACAGATTCAAAAAATGTTGCTTTATCTTAGACTATGCTCTACAGAAGAATAAAGTTTCCTATTCTTTTTTCAGCTTTTGCTGTATCATAATTTATTCAACCAGCACCCCACTGATGGACATGAATTTTGTTTCCAGTCTCTTCTGATCTTTGTGGTGAAACAAATGGCCTCACAATAAATCAAATTATAAATGATTCAAAATGCATGCTAAGACGAATCCTGAGACATGGAATAGCTGGATTAAAAAATAAGCACTTATATGATTTTGATAGGTATAGCCTTTTCACAAGTAGATATCCATTTCCTGATAAAAGAATAATAATACAGTGTGAAATGATGGAGGCTGAAAGGAAATATAGTGAAGTATAAATGTAGGAAGGACAGAGATTTCTCCTCCAAATTCTGTTACTCTTGGACCAAGATATAGTCATTAAAACATCAAAAATAACTATATCTGCAGTGCAAATACAATATACCTGTTGGATAGTAAATTTGAGATTCATTGCAGACCTCAATAATAAATAAGATCAATAGAGAGTTCACCGTGAGAGACATGAAGAAAGCAACTGCTTGGTGTATTCTGCGGCCGTCTGCGGCGGGCAGCGTGAAGGCCTACGCACTCTCCATCGGGCTGCGTTGGAGGAAGGTCAGCGTGCCCAGGATTAGGGTAAGAGAAACTGTACTGGGAGAGGCCAGGGCAGAGAGTTAACCACTTTAAGGAACTTGGACTTTAGCTTCATAGTCAGGGGAAACCTCTAGCAAGTTTTGTTTGCTTTTTTATTTTCTTCCTTCCACCCTCCCACCTTCCCTCCGTCCTTCCCCCCTTCCTTCCCTTTCTCCCTCTCTCCCTCTTTCTTCTTTTTAATGGGAAAACAACTTACTTTTTTTTTTATCAGAGAAGATGTGAATTTGGACCTATTAACTAAATTCCAAAATTCCAGTAACTGACTCTTAAAATTAGAGTAAAATAGGTGTAAAATCAATAAAAATGAGAACTTTTTCTCTTAAATAAACCTAGATGCATTGATATATGTGAAAGGAACAATGAACGGAGTATAAACAGATTTTTTTAAGTTAGGAAAAAGAAAGAATTATGGAAAATGTGTAGATTGAAGTTAGCAAATTCCATCATTGTCAGTATTGAACAGTATCAACATTGTATCTTATTGAGGAAAAAAGTATGACCTTCCTCTGGACCAGTCATTAAGATTTCAGTACTTACTTACCTTAAGTGGCCAGCCCCTACCACTAGTCAAGTGTAGGAAGTAATCTCAAATACCAAGACAAGGGTGCCCACAACTCCTCCTTTTCCTTATATAATGCATGTTTGAAACATCACCAAATTACCTTAGTTGATATGTACTCATATTCACATTCTTGTTCAATTAAAAGTAATCCTCAACAATCACTAGATTGTGATGAATTTCCTAGAAAGTAGAGGCAGTAGTATTATTTGTCACTACTTCATCTATGAAATTATGTAAAAATGGAAAAAATATTAGGGTTACATAAAATTCATTACAGGTCTTTCTACTACAGCATTTGCTTCTATATGTTTGGATGTTTTCCTATGGCTCTTTTATAAGTTTGCCAAGAAGATCACATGTATTTCCCTGCAGTTAAAGCATCAAAGCTTCCACACAGAAACTCATTGCCTGGAACCCAAATAAAAACATAAAGAAGACTGTTGGTAGACTAAATACATTTCAGGCCTTTTCCAAATTTCTGTTTGAACAGTCTGATTTGCACTTGGTTGGCTCTTTCTATTAAGCCCTAGGCACACGGACCAGGACATACTTCTATGGCTTTGCAATAGCAATGATGACAGGTAAGGTTAAACAGGCTCCCATTAGACCCTGCAGTGCCAGCAAAAGCACATTACACAGATTGTTTCATTGGAATACCAACACGTGAACAATAACAGCATCTTGCTTAGTACCAGCACTTGAGATGTAATGCGCACTTAATAATTGCTTGTTACCTTATGACTGAATGATCCCTACATTTGTTATTGTATTTCATTGTCCAAACCTATGGAGGCAGACAAATGCAAAGCTAAACACTATGTTAGTGTTTAGTTTGTCCTAGTTCTAAACCTTTATTTGTGTGGATTCTGACCACTTAATGTTTTTGAGTGGCCAGCCCCTACCACTAGTCAAATGTAGGAAGTGAAATTGTGACTAAAATTAAAATTATTGAGAAAAATTGGTGCTGCATTAACTTACGCATCCAGTTATTGTTATATTTTTAAGTTAATTAAGACATTAACTACATTTGCTTTCATGTATTCTTCTCACTTGTTTTTTACTTCTGTAAAGATGGACTTTGCCTAACAGACAGTCTAAGATACCACAATGAAATATAACCCTTAAAGTGAAGAAAATGACATAATGCTGAGCATACAAGTGGTAATTAAAAGTCACACCAAAGGAATTCCTGAAATGAATATTTGAGAAAGAAATTTTTTATTTTAATTCTTTCCTTAATTCTAAAGCCTTAAAATGTTTAATTTATAAGTTGTTATTTGGCTTGAGAAATGAGAAATGGCCTGATGTTCTCTGTGAAATAAAACCACATGACAGTTGCTCTCACAGCATTTAATAGCCACATGAGGTGTTGACACTCAGAATGGGACTGATAATGTTATTTAGAGTGTAACATAGAGATGAATGAATTCAAGAAAACGGGACCTTTTTGAGGGTGAATTGTGTTGGTTTCTCTTAATTAAAGGCAAATCAGGGTGTGTGTGTGTGTTCTCATAAATGCAGTTTGGGACTTTACAGTCCTTACAGACAGAGAACCTCACAGTCCCAGGAAAAGAGAAATGTCATTCCAGGGGAAATGTAAAGTAGCACTTTGCACTGTTGTTGTTTTTCGTTGTGTACCACTCATGGCAAAGATGTAGAAATTGTTGAGAAATTTCTAATGCTCAAAGTAGCAAATGATGCAAAAATGCAGACAAAGAAATTAAGACATCTGCAGTTGTAATGACAAGTCCTACTTCATTTAAGTCCCAGAGTAATACCCACATTGCCAGAAATCCCTGAGTACACTGGATACAGGACTGTGCATGGAACTCATTGAAGGAAGCCTGACGTGCACTAGCTTTGGATGTCCCCAAAGGACTCCAGTTTATTTACAGCAACTATGTGTTAGTGGAAGGTGACATAAAATTTAATTTCCAGTTTCAAAGTTTAAAAAACAAATTTTAAACTTCAGTAATTTAGAGAAAACACATAATGTATTTTAAATCTGTCTTTCCACCTGAAATGCCCCATCCAAGACTTTCATTCTACTCAAAACCGCATTTCTAACTCTAAGAACTTTTTAAATTCTATGCCCATGTCTCTGACTCCTCCATCCATTATTCTCAAACTCCAACAGTGGAGTGGTGGTAGTGAAGGCAGGATTTTGGCTGAGTACTGCTACAAAACTTAATTGGTAGTTCTTCAGATGTTACCCTCATATGATCCAAAGCTTTGTCCATGACTTTCATTCACTCAGAAAACTATTTAATGTTATTACCTTTCTACCAGCCACTGGCCTAGACACTTAGAGTTGGAACTTATATTCTGGAGGGAATTGACAGATAACACGATATGGAAATATGTTGAGAATATATGTAAGTACATAAGAATGTAATGAAACCAAATATATAGAAAAAGCAATGAAGAGAGGTAAAAAGTACCAGAAAGTTGATGAATTTTAAACTAGATCAGAAGGTTGGAGATTGCTGAAAATGTTACATTTGAGCAAAGACTTGAGTTAGACAAAGGGGAGCCACTGCATGTGGGGGGCACTATGCTGAACAGTGGCTGAAGAGTGGGCCTGGTGTTTTTGTACAAAAGTGATGCTGTGTTCTGTCTACCCCATGACCCCTCTGGTTTCATTTCCTACTTCACTCCTCTGAGATCTTTGGACTCCAGGTAATGAGGGACAATAGAGTAGAACCCCATAGCCCCTTGTAAGGACTTCTGCTTTTACTGCATATGACATGAGGAGCCTTGGAAAGTTGAACTGAGCAGTAATATGTTAAGTCTCACTTAAAATTTTTAAAATAATCATTTTATATACTTCATTGGGAAAAGACTTTAAAGTGACAAAAGTAGAAGCAGGAATATGACTTAGTAGGCAGGCGAGAGGTGATGATGGCTTGGACCAGTGCCTAGTTGTAAAAGTATGATAAGAAGTCAGATTGTGTACACAAAGTGTAGTCTAGAATCTCTGTATGGACCTCATTCTCCATCACTGCTGATTTCAGAAGGGCTTCCCTCCATGTGACCATACAGCTCCCAAACATCCCATCCCATAGAATCCACCATGGGAAAGATGGCATTTCTGTTTCCAAGTAGAAAATGTCATGGTAAAATGTAATTGGCCCAGAGTGTGTCATGTGACTGTCTTCTACTAGGGCATCTTAAGTATAACGGAATGTAAAGTCCTAAATTCTGAATCTTCATATGTCAGCAGACTTTATAGAGATATCACTGGTGAACCAATTTATTTTGGTAGGCATCTTTCAAAAATAACTCGGGCTGCTTTTCACTCTGTCACCATGTAAGAGCCTATAAATTTTCCAGCTTACAGGCCTTGGAGGGACCAATTAAGTAGATATGCCCAAATGTAATTTTACAAAGAAATTGGCCAAGAGTAGCAGAGCTCTCTATTTCATCCTGCTCCTCTTCTACTTATGAAAGAAAAAGCTATTTCATGTGATAGAGGGAGAATATCAAAGACTAGACCAAAACTGTGACTGAAAGTAAGTTGTATATTTCATTCATATGCTAATCTGCACTGAAGTGGTTGAGATGTAAAAATCTGAACTCAGTTACTATTCTGCAGCATATCTATGTCTTGTTCACCAAGGTATTACCAACACTGAGCCCCTGTTCCTGGCACATCATAGCAAAGTAATAAGTCCTTATTGAATGAATAAATGGATCCTACCACACTGGAAAATGATGAATTCTCAATTTGCTTCTTTGTGTGCCACTCTTTGGTGAAGCCTATAAATTATAGCATACTGGAGAATAGGAGTTTCAAGGGGGAAGGTGAATGTATTTCCTATTTCTTTAAAAGTCCATTTTAGCATTGAGAGGATAATTTCAAATTGCTATCTGGCTTTTAATCAATATGAAATTGTTCACTTCAAAAGGACAATATGTTTTTTATATCCCTAGACAGGGATGGGAAAAAAGTGTTTTAGGCTTTGTTCCTTTCAGATAATCATTTTATATCAATTAATAATTGTGCACCCACTTATTTTAAACATAGATGCTTCCTTCAAGAAGTTTGCAAACCAGTTTGGGCACAGGACCAAATGCATATAAATTAAAATTATATGTAAAAGCACTATAATATTGCATAAAAATGAGCAGAGAAATCACAGATAGAACATGATATTCTAGAACATTTGTCCACTATTGGGAAGATGGGACATGGATACTCACACCACTGGGAAAATATGGATTGTGTCCCCACCCCAGTTCACGTATTGAAGTCCTAGCTGCCAGTATATCAAAATGTGACTCTATTTGGAGATATGGTCTTTAGAGAAGTAATTAAGTTAAAATGAGGTGATTAGGGAGGGCCCTACTCCAATATAACTAGTGTTCTTATAAGAGGAAGTTTGAACACAAACACTCATAAAGGAAGAACGCCAGGTGAACATGAAGACAGCCATCAATGCACCAAGGAGAGAAGCTTTGGAGGAAACCAACCCTGCTGACAACTGACCTTGGACTGTCAGCCTCCAGAATTGTGACAAAATATATTACTGTTTTGATAATTCCATGCACTGTAGAAAGGGTTCTGAAAAAGAGACCCCATACTTATAATGCTCAGGAAAAAAAAAAACTATAAAAAAGGAAGGCAGGTCATATCTAGGTAACTTTGTAACAGTGAGATCTTTTTGGATCCCATTGGTGCACTGGTGGATTTCAGCCATTTGTGTTGAACTAAACCAGACCTTCCAAGGAAGCTCTTTGCTCCTTGTCACTCCTCACCTATGTGTGGCATAGCCCACAGTTTGGCCAGCTATCCACCAATAAAACATAGGTTCTTTAGTAATAGAAATCCTAGGTAATGAATTACCTAGGATTTATATTGGTACATATAAAGATTATCATTTGCTTAAGTATACTTGTCCAAAGAGTGGCCACTGTAATTTTTAAGATAATGGTTAAGATACTCACTTATAATCATGATTTGTAGATTGTAGTGTGAATAAATTTATAATCTCCATATATATAATTCTCCCCCATGAGTCACCAGTTTAATTGGTTAATAAGCACATTGTGCATTTACAAGTCATCAGCAAGTTGTGTATATATTACACAAATAAAAGCAAAAGAGAAATATTAGTGATGCAGTTTCATATACCTAAAAGCTACATAATTTTGGAAAGAAAATGATTGATACAAAAACTTGTTGTATGATGAATGATATTGAAGTGTTTTTTAACCTTTTTTCAAGGGTTGAGAGCTTTTGTTCATGCTGTATTATATGTTGCTGGATTCAAATTGCTAGTGCTTTGTTAGATGTTTTTGCATTTGTGCTCATGGGTTGCACTTTTTCTGTGATTATTTTCTAGTAGTAACACTGATTTTGAAATCAGATTTATTCTGGCCTCATGAAATGAATTGAGAAGCAATCCTTCTCTACTTCCTGAGATTCTATGTAGAAATTGGTGCTATTTCTTAGGTCAGCATTTGATAGAGTCTACCAGTCAAGCCATCTGGGCCTACAGATTTCTTTACAGGAAGATTTTTATCTTTGAATTAAATTTCTTGGATAAATATAGCACTGTTCAGATTTCATAATTCTTCTTGTCTTTGTTTTGGTGTGATGATGCCTTTCAAGGAATTTGTTCTTTTATCTAAGTGTTACAATCATTGACAGTAAGGTCTTCATGGTACCTATATGATCTATAATGATGTCCCCAGTATCATTCCTGATACTGTATTCTCTCTCCTTATCTTGATTAGTCCTACTAAAGATTTACCAACTTTATTAATCTTTCCAAAAGAACTAACTTCTGATTTAGGTATTTTTCTTAGTTTGCCTGTTTTCCATTTCATTGATTTCTACTTTTATTTTTACTATTTTCTGTCTTCTATGTACCTTGAATTTCATTTGCCCTGCTTTACATGGTTTAAGTGGAAGGTGTGATCATTGATTTCAGCTTTTCTTCTTTTCCAATATAAGCATTTAAATCCAAAATGTATCCTACCACTTTTGATATGTTCTGTTTTCATGATCGTTTAATTAAAAATGTTTTTAAATTTTTATTTTTATTTCATTGCTGATAAGTTTAGAAGTGAAGCGTGCTGCTTAATTTTTCTTTAGTTGTGTTCAATCTGTTGTTACTCTACCCAGTGAACTTTTAACTTCATATATTGTCTTTTATAATTCTAAGAATTCCATTTTAATTTCATTTGACAGTTTCAAATCTGTTCTGAAATTCTCCAGCACATTACC
This sequence comes from Manis pentadactyla, assembly GCF_030020395.1. Lineage (NCBI taxonomy): Eukaryota > Metazoa > Chordata > Mammalia > Pholidota > Manidae > Manis > Manis pentadactyla. The sequence continues at coordinate 96,876,117 of NC_080021.1, read as the reverse complement.
CACTATAATGATACCTCTTACTTTAGACATGTTAACAGAATCATCACAGTTATTTAAAAGTTATCAACTACCAAGTCCTACATCTGGATTCTTTATGGTTCCCTGGATTTTTCTCTGGACCATGTGGCATATTTCCTGTTTTTCCTCATGTCTAGTAATTTTTGGTTGCATACTGAACTTTTTGGTTGACAGGCTGTAAATACTCTGTAAATTTCATCATCATCCTCTGAAGAGTATTAAGTTTTGCTCTAGCAGGCGGTTGAATTACTGGCAGGGTTCCTTGAACTTGTGAAGTCATGATTTTAGGCTTTGTTATGGTTGGTCTCTTTCTATTTTACTTATTCCTAGGACAGTCCCTTCATTCTGGAACTAGGTTTCACCCCCATTGTGTGGTCTATCTAAGGTTTTAATGAAAAATCAGAGGTCTTTACCAAGTTCTTCTCATGTGGACAGATTTAAACTCCAATGTTTGTCTCCTTACCCCGTAATGAGCAACACATGAAATCTCTGCTCTGCCCCCTCCCCTTTCCTGTTGCTATTTTCCCCTTTCTAGGGACTTTGGCAGTCCCAGGTTCAATTCTCCTGAGTCCTAAGGCTAAAATGACTTCAGTTTAATGTTTCAATTCAGTCTCTCTATGCCTCACAGATGAGAGCACACTCCCAAGGGAAAAGTCATTAAAATATATTTAAAATTTGCTTATTATGGATTATATACACTTGGAAAGATTTTTAAGGATGCCATGGTCTGAATGTCTGTGTTTTCATATAATTCATATTTTCAAATCTTAACCTTCAAAGTTAATAGTACAAGGAGGTGGGTCTTGGGGAGGTGATAGGTCAGGAGAGTGGAGGCCTCATGATAGATTAGTGCCCTGATACAAGAGGCTCCAGAGAGACTCCTAACCCCTCCCACCACGCGAGTACTGGTAAAAAAACAAACGAAAATGTCCCTCACGTGTGGCACTTGCTGAGTATACCAATACTGATTCCAAGCTACCAATGTTTTAACAACTGGGTCACAGGATTTCTGAATATTTCCCAGTGGACTTCCTGGTATGAGCCATTACACTGCTTATGAACTTTCCAATAAGATACTGATAAGATGTGGGGAGTCTCTCTCTCTCTCTCTCTCTCTCTCTCTCTCTCTCTCTCTCTCTCTCTCTCTCTCTCTCTCTCTCTCTCTCCCTGTCTCTCTCCTCTTCTCTTCCTCCATTGCTGCTCACCCACCCTCTCTTGATATTTCTTTGGACAAAAGCAAAATTCTTTAGAAAAATATTTTCTAAAGCAAATTCTGATTTTCTAAATAGAGCACCAATCAACAGTGACAAACTTAGATGTTTGGGTTTTAAAAATCTACTTGAAGAAACTTAAGAACAAAAATAATAACAAAAAATTAGAACTGAAGAAGCAACCAAGATCATAGTTTAATCAGTTAAGAATCAAAACAAGATCTTTTAAAATCCCATAAGATTATGGCAAAAGAATTTAATAAAAATATTTTATTTAGCAATGAAAAATACTATAATTTCCACATGTATTAAATAAAGATGAGGGGGTGAAATCCTCTGGTTCCTTGACAGAAGTCTCCAGGAGATAACAAATTATGCCTACTTCTGTAAATTATTCAGTGAAACCTCCAAGGAGATATTCATTTATTGTTGTTTTACCCAGTATGACTACTGGAATCATTCTTCAGCTAGATTTGAGGGATCGAAGAAATGATGAATATTTCTCATTGTTTTAGATTACTTTATTTAAAGAGATAAATAAGAGAAATCCTATTTCCCATATTAAGGTACAAAAACTCATTTTTATTGTTCAGCTCTGTGTCAGTTTAGAAGACAGCATCAAAGACATCACTCAAACTAAAGGGGACCTAGTAGAATCAGCATTCTGCTCAGTAACAGGGTTCTTTTTGTGTTCAGTGTGACTACTTCCTTATTTAAAAATTATTAACATTTCTTCTTCTCTGGCCCCCACATTCATTTCAGGGAACAAATACCTTTAAATTTCAAAGGATCATAATCTCATTTGGATACAGGTGAGGTATTTAAATGTTATTCATTAGAAAGTTATATCTGATTCAAATGAAGGACCCTTTTTCTGCAAGGGGTTTGTATTCATACCAAGAGCAGCCAACAGTGATAACAAAGGTTTTAAAATGAGCATTTTCCAATCTTCATGTTTCTTACATTGTTAAAAAATGGTTGTGGCAACATGAGTTCTTCAAAGTCTTATTTTTGTATTAAAGTGGATTACATTGTATATTGAAGAAAATCCATCACCTTACAACACAGCTTTCCAAAATGCATTCTAAACATCATCAGAAGTATTAACAGGTGTTCAAATAAAGAAAAACTTGAACAATAAGTGGTTCAATTGCCATATATTATCCCAAACAACTGAATCTTCTATCTCATTCTTGGAGCTTCTTGGTACACATTAGCATATTATAAACTTTGTTAAACCAGAATTTCCTAAATTGTATCTCTTTTTGGAGAAAATATGCATTAGTAACTTGGTGAAATCTTTCACAAAACACAGTTTGGGAATGTTAGGGTTTTTTAATTTTTCTGATATTCTATATAAATTAAACAAAAATATTATATTAAAATATGTTTCAGATATAAAGGTAACAATACTATAAAACATTACCAATGAACACAAAAATGCATTTGTTTCAAAATGCAATACATAAAATGATATATACTGTTCCAGTCGTTGTGTAAGATACACCCCTCTAGGTTATCTATTACAATTATCAATCAAATTTTAATGAATAAATGAAATCAGCATTGGTCTTTGGAAACGGTATATTAAATCTCATATGACATTTAACAATTATTTCCACAATTAGTTTAGACACATTATCTGAATACTTATGACATTCTAGGAGGAAGGAAACAAGACATTTACTGAGTACCTATTCTATGCCGAGTACCATTGTAGACACTTGATACTACTTTTATTAAAATCAATAAGCCCAAGTACTTACTGGGTTCAGTCATTGTTCAGACATTCTGTGAACCTCAAAACAGAAGATGACACAACCATGTGCCTCCCCAAATGCTTGCCACATTAGAGGGGAAAGGTTGTAATGCACACACATTGTGAAGTACCAAGTGCTTAATGAGCTAAGAAGAGGAATGAATTATTTAAGACCAGCATGTGTGATGGGATATAGGTTTGAGATAAGGGCATATATGATGTTGAATCTTCTCACATACTTACCTACCATCTGTATATTGTCTATACTGAGTGTCCATATCTTTTGCCCATTTTTTATATTAGGCAATCCATTTTTTTATTGTTAGGTCTGTGATCTATTTTGGGTTAGTATTTGTGAAGGGTATAAGGTCTGGTTCTAGAGTCATTTTTCTGAACGTGGGTGTCCAGCCATTCTAGTACCACTTGTTAAAAGAGACTGTCTTTGCTCCATTGTGTTACCTTTGCTCCTCTGTCAAAGGTCAGTTGACAATATTTATGTGGGTCTATATCTGGGCTCTCTATTCTGTTATGTTTATCAGTCTGCTCTCTCACCAGTGCCATACTGTCTTAATCACTGTAGCTTCATAGTAAGTCTTGAAGTCAGGTAGTGTCAGTCCTCCAACTTTGTTCTTCTCCTCTTAATATTGAGCTGACTATTCTGAGTCTTTTGCCTCACTTCATATGCTTTAAGTCATGTATGGATCACACATGATTCTAGTTTGATTTCCAGCTTAATTCCATTGTGATCTGAGAGCAGATATTGTATGATTTCTGTTCTTTTAAAGTTGTGTAGGTATGTTTAATGATCCAGACTGTGGTCTATCTTGGTGAATGTTCCATGTAAGCTTGAAAATGTTTAATTTGCTGTTGTTCGATGAAGTAGCTTTAGATATCCATAATATCCAGTTGATTAGTGGTGCTGTTGAGTTCAAGTATGTCTTTACTGATTTTCTGCCTGCTGGATATGTCCATTTTTGATGGAGGGCTGTTAAAGCATCCCACTATGATAGTGGATTCATCTATTCTTCCTTGCACTTCTATCAGTTTTTACCTTATGTATTTTGACTTTGTTCTTAGGCACATACACATAAAAAAAATTGCTGTCTTATTGGAGTAATGACTCCTGTATCATTTTATAATGCCCCACATTATCCCTGACAAATTTCATTGCTCTGAAGTCTGCTCTACCTGAAATTAATATAATGACTCTCGCTTTCTTTTTATTAATGTTACCACAGTATGTATTTCCCCATTCCTTAACATCTAATCTATAAGTAAGTTTATATTTAAAGTGAGATTTTTGTAGACAACATATATTTGGGTCTTGTTTTCTGACCCACTCTGACAATTTCTGTCTTATAATGGTGAATTTAAATCATTGGCACTTAAAGTAATTATTGATATAGTTGCGTTAATATCTTTTTTGTTACCATATTCTATTTGTTACCCTTATTCTGTGTTCCTATTTTTGTCTTACACACATTTTCTCTCTTGTGGTTTTCATTCAGCAATTTAAATGATCCCATTGGCTCTCATTTCTTAGCATATCAAATATATGTTTTTAGAGGTTGTCCTAGATTTTGCACTATACAATTACAACTCATCCAAGTCTACTTTCAGATAACACTATACCTCTTTACTCATAGCGAAAATGCCAAAGTATTTCTAACCCTACCAACCTCACCTCTTCTAAAATTGGTGTCAATCATTTACTTATATTAAGTATATGCATGCATATACTATTTAATAAACTTCTATATACATAACCATACAGAAATCTAACACATTGTCATTGGTATTTCATCAAACTGTTATCTGTTAGATCAATTAAGTATAAGAATAAATTTCAAGTTTTTTCTTTACCTTCACTTACTCCTTATCTGATGCTATTTCTTTACTTACATAGATCCAAGTGTATATCCTATATTATTTCCCTTCACACAGAACTTCCTTTAACATTTCTTACAAGGCAGGTTTATTGACAGCAAATATTCCCTGAATTTTTGTTTATCTGAGAAAGTATTTCTCCTTCACTTGCAGGATAATTTTGAAGGGTACAGAATTCTAGGTTGGTAGGGTTTTTTATCTCTCAGTATTTATTTCACTTCATGCTCCTTTTGTTTTTCTAGTTTTCATCTGAAAGGTCAGATGTAATTCTTATCTTTACTATAGGTAAGATTTTTTCCCCCATTGACTTCTTTAAAGATTTTTCTTTTATTTGGATTTCCTGAAATTTGAATATACATGCTTAGGTGTGGATTTTTTAGGCTCATATCCTGCTTGGTGTTATTTGAACTTCCTGGATATGTGATTTGGAGTCTGACATTAGTATGGGAGAATTTCTCAGTCACTGTTGCTCCAAATATTGCTTCTCTTTGTTCTCTTTCTGGTATTCCCATGATATATATGTTATACCTTTGGTACTTTTAAGTTCTTGGATTTTTTAAATATCTTTTTTCTCTTGGCTTTTTTGGAAGTTTTATTGTCATATATCAAGTTCAGAAATTCTTTCTTCAGCTGCATCCAGTCTACTAATGAACCCATCAAAGACATTCTGCAGTTCAATTTCAGTATTTTTTATCTCTAATGTTTCTTTTTTTTTTCTTAATGGGGTGGCTTATCCCAGAAAGCTAACTGATAAATATTCAGAAATCCTGTGATCCAGTTGCTAAATTATTGGTAGATTTAAATCAGTCTTGGTGTACTACTTTTCAAGTACTTTGTATCAGGGCCTTTTTGCTTTTTGACAAATAAGTGACAGGTCAATTATTTATATTTTAAGTACTTATCCAACAACAGTAGAATGTATAGACTCTCATAGTTCAATACAATGAAATACCATAGAGTAATTAAAATGAATGAACTATAGAGCTATGTACAACATAAATAAAGAAAATGTCTCAAAACATTTTTAAATGGTGTAATATTATTTATATAAAATCTTAGAATGCAAAAAAAGTGCTATTATATATGTTCTCTGCAATATGCATTATAGCAGCATAAGAATATATATGGTAATAGCAATCTATATAACCCAGAAATAGCCTTTGGTTGAGTTTCAGTGGAGTTAGTCAGGAGTTTCATTTATATCTGTAATATATATTTTTATTACCTATAAAATAGGACAGTTGTTAAGCATTTTAAAGATAGGTGATGGATTCACAGGTTTTTAAAAAATATTATTTTCTAACATTTTTGTTTGAAATATTGCAAAATACAAGTATATAAAACAACAATTTTTAATTTTAATAGAAATTAACTGCCATTGTTCAAGGAATTAATGATACAATTTTACTAAATATAAAACTTAATTATAATATTCGTAATTATAGTTTTCATTAATATGAATTAGAGGGTATTAGTGATAGAAGAAACTTCATAGGTTATTTAGCTTAATTTCTTTGTTTTAAGAGGTTAGAACTAAATTCCAAGAAGTTAAATAGACATACCTGAAGTCCAGTGGTCTACCCAGAGAGGCACATACTATTTTAATTGTTACTTTTCATTGTTTTGAGAAAACACAGATAATTTTTTTTACCTTATTATTGATTTCTCTGCTCAGTGACTCCATCTTGGGAGGTCACAAATGTGGTGGTTTTGGTTTTGATTGCATTCCTACCAGTAAATAATCATTTATATTTCTGGGTACTATTTATTTCTCCTCACTCTTCTTCAATCTGTGAAGCAAAAATAATGCATAAAATTAGACTCTGCCTATCACAAATATTGTGAAGGAAAATATAATTAGTCCTACATATGTAGTAATGATTTCTAGGAATGCAGCTTGGTTTTGTAGAAAGAAAACTGGACTAGGAGAAAAGGAGACTTTCATTCAATTCTTAAATATTTTACAACTGGCTTGTGGCAATAGATCATGTCTGTTTTCTTTCTATAAAGTAAATGAGTTTCTTTTCTTAATTTGCTGAAATTAGTCAGAAAATACTATGGATAGCATGTTGGAGGAATTTTTGAATCCCTTTTCCAAAAACGAAACTAACAAAACCAAAAATGGTTTTTAGCAGAGAGAGAATCAGAACCTCTACTTTCTGAGTTTTAGTTCATTTTATTTCCAGTATCACCCCTATGCATTCATTGATATTATGTTCATTTCTCTCATTGTATAACTTACAATTTCACAGTAATATTACCACTGAAATAAGCACTGTTAAATTAAGGACAACATGACTTTGTAAGAGATGAATTGGAAAATAAAAGATTAAGGCTTATTCAATATTACTGGTTCTTTCAATTAGTTCCTTGTAAATGAGTCATATATAGTCATTTACTAAGAGATCTGGATATCTTTTGTCACTGAAAAACTGATTTTAAAAGAAGAGGTTGTCACCTACTAAGAAGTTGCCCTTTACCTTCTTTCTGCAAACATCTCACTGAGGATTTCTTGCGTAAGTCATATAGCAAGGAAGTAAAGACTTGAAAATGAGGTTTGAGGATCGGGACTGTCATGGACTGTGGATAGGATTTTGTATGAGATATTTACATACTAAAAGAAAAAAACATATCTACAGATTGTTAAGATAAATCCTGAAATAAAGTTATTTCCAAGAAGCTAATTCTTACATGGAGGAAGGTTGACTAAATTTGCTCTCCATGAACTTTAAAAAAAAAATTTGGTAGGAAGGTAAATAAACTATACTTTTTGAGAAAAAACAAAACAAGAGGTAATCATGTGCATTTCATTCATTGTTAAGCACTGAGCCAATTTTTTCTGTTTTCATTCTCAGAACAACCTGGTAAGATACATAATAACCCCATTTTACAGAAGGAGGTCTTAAGGTTCAGAGAGTTTCAATTGTACTTGTAAAGTCTAGTGTGTTATCTATAGGCGACAGTAAGTGACAGAACCAAAATTAATACTGAGGTCTAATTAAATCTGAGGTACTCCTTTCTCCCATGTTACATTTCTTTTTTCCTAAGTGAAGTTTTGTTATGAATATCCATAAGTTCACAGTCCATAACTGAAGTCAGATATCAACTGTTAAAGTACATGGGGTTAAAAGTTATTTTAAAAGGTAACATTTTTTTAAACATATATTTTGTTTGCATTCGTGATATTTCTAAGGCTTCTCTTAGATTTAGAATGTATACCTCACTGGTATGGTAAACCATATGGAACACTGGTGAATAAATTTTATTAGGTTTCTGTCAAGGACCCTGAGGAAAACAAAACACTCTCTCTGACATATTATCACTCTTAACCCATCCTCAAATATTTTTGTCTTCTTACTGGGCATTCTGTAGACAGATTTCATGTTATTGATGTTAAGAAAACTAAAATATTTTGGAAAAAACAAGATTTCTGGAGCAGTCCAGTCAAATGTGTATTATAATAAATGAATTAATTATATAATACATTAACTACATGGAGACTTTGAAACAAAAAATTGAAACATACATTTACTGGAAAATTTGTATGTTTAAATATGCTTTTGAAAACAGATTTGGAACATCATAAAAATGTCTGAATCTCAGTAAAGCCAAAACTTCCAACACATTTTTTCAACCTTAAAATTAATTATTTAGATAATTGCCTGTATTTCCATTTATGTCTTGTCCTTCATTCCTTGACTACTGCATAAGGCTCAGTAAATCTTTATGAATATCTACTAATTTTATTTGGATGATAGAAAAGCTGTGCTATATTGGAATATACTAAAACAGTAAAGAGAGGTCTCTTTGTAACTTTACTCAAGTGGGTAAATACACTGAAACTAATTACGCTTTATTAAAGCAAAGACTGTCTTGTGCCACAGCACCTGGAGTATCCCTTGACGCAAAGGAGGGGCTCAGTAGCTGGTTCACACTGGGCAGTACTTAAAAGCCTTTAAGTTGAGCCTTTTGGAGATCTGTGTTTTCATGGCTTACAAGATTCTACTCTATCTGATCTTACAGGTAATAATATTTTTCTTTGAAGCGTTTTCTTATTCATGGACTACAACAACTTTCTACCCCTACTCCAATAAAAACAAGTTATAAATAAATAACACTATTAAATTATTCTTTAGTTTCTGTTACCAGGGAGGATTCTACGCAATCTCTAAAAAAGCTGCTATAAAAGAGAAAGGCAGTTATCTAAGTTAATGATGGTCTAAGCCATGTGGCACTTTTAAGGCTAAAAAAATCTAAATATACATTCTTATGCATTCATATGGCTTTTATATATATATATATTTTACATAGACATACATAAATATACATGTATTTAATGTAGATCTAGTAAATCTGAATATTTTAAATGTTTTTTTCTTTTTCTTTATTTCCTTTGTTTTTTTAATGGACTATTTTTGAGAAACAACCCAAAAATTGATAATGAAAAAAAAAAACCTAAGCAGAGGCTACAAGATGCTGCATTTCAGGCAACAACAATTATTTGCTTGCCCCCTTGACTAATTTTCTATATCTTAATTACTTGCAGGAGGTATTTTGTGGGAAAGAAATGTATGCATTTTGTGACTTGCATATTTAATATCCAATAAGAAGTTTCTGAAGTATTTGCATTTTTATCGCTTCCCTGCATCTCTTGTTTTCTGTAACCTCTCTTTCTCTCTACATGTTTGTGAAAGACAGAAATAGGTATATGAGACGTATCAGATCACCTATGGACATACCCATGCATCAGTTTGTGAGTAAATACATAGGAATTAATTTACATGTGTTACATTCATTCTTAAACTACATAAAATTGTGCTTTTTGGAAGTTAAAATGGTCAAATATTGACAAGTTCACATGGAAATTTCTTTCCACTGGTGTCCTATAATATTAAAATATTTCCTCTTTTATATGATTAATGAAACTATATTCAATATATGCAGAACTGTTCAGAATTCTAAAGCTGATTTGTGTTCTATTTTCTGGTTTGGTTAACTCAATCAATTAAGGCACTATACTACTGAGCCAGTTAATTTCTCCAAAAAGTATCTTCAAATGTAGGTTATTAATTATGAGGAGTAAGTAAAGAGGTATGGATTTTTTCCTTGTCCATCTCAGGTTTATTTCTCTTATAAAACCTCTTTATCTATCACCTTCCTTGTTATCCCAAAATATACATGTTCACCTCTCTCCATTTAATGCAAATCTCTGCCTCTTATGTATCCTCTACTACTTGTTAGAGAAGTAAAGCTTCAAAAAATTTTTTAAATAGTGACACATTTGTACATTTTTAAGAGATTTTGTTCAAAGCCAAGTTAAAATTTAGATGAAGGTATTTTTGTAAAGATAAATGAAGTTCTTAAGACATTTTCATTATAGTATTTGTCATCTTTTATCTCCCAATGTATTTTGTATAAATTATGCACCCTGATTATGTTTATGCAAAGCTCCCTAAACATGATGCCAGTCAGCCTCCTATTATTCAGATGCGCAGGACCCCATAATTCTCCTTTGCTGAACTTGTTACACTTGTAATTAAATACCTCATTGTAAAATTATTTTGAATTATCCACTGAGAGGAAATAGTATCCATTAATGTATTTATTTATTAATTATGAATTGTCATTTATTGCTGTAGATACAGAAATTGTCATAGTGTCAAGCACATCATGCCTATACTTTCTTACTAAATGTCTGAATGATTGAAATAGTGAAGTATAAATAAAAATGCAAAAGCCACTTGATTCTATGGGAAAGAATAGGACTCAGTATGGCCCTGTGGTTTAATTAGTAGGTTTAATTAGACAATTAATTTGGTGTTAGGTAAGTTCCTTCATAAATTTTACCTCTGCCATCTATCAGTTTGGTCACCAGGCACAATACTAAATATACATTAGCTCTAGATTTCTTTTTTATAAAATGTACATAATAATAGTATCATAGTATCATTAGGAGAATGAAATTAGATCATGAACAACACCAGATTTCTCGAGCAGGTAAAATTCTGAAAAAAGAAGATACACAAGTGGTTTATAATTGTATGAGAAAATGTTAAACCCAACTCATGACTAAAGGAATACAAATTAAAGCAACAAATTTCACATTGCCATTTTTACATATCGGATAGGCAAAGATTAAAGTGGTTGATATTATCTAGCGCTGGTAAGGATGTGGTAAAATGTTTATGCTCCTACACTTTTGGTGGCAATATAAATTAGTGTGACTTTTAGGAAAAATTTGCCTTATCTTTTAATATTTGAAGTCCATACTTGTCTCAATGACTCAGCAATCATGTTCTTGGCATTTATCTTACAAATTTGTGCATATGATTGAGAAGTGGTGCATATGCCAGTTAACTGTAACATTTCATAAAGAAGGGAAAAAATAGAAACAACCAAAATTTTTACCTTTTTTCTAATTTTTAAGAAAAACTCACAAATGTGCATCCTAAATGAACCCATTTTTCTCTGTGTTGAAGGAAGCAGACTTGGGATTGAGAGGATCATTGAGAGGATATTATACTCTGTCAAATGGGCTGTAGCTTTTTATTTTAGGTAATTTTTATTATTTTTCACTGAAATTTTTTAGATGGTAAAACCCATTGCTTTTACAGAAATTGTGTATAATCGGAAAACTGTTGTAAGTTCCCCTTCAGTTTAAAGTAGAAGATTTTATCAGATATCACTCTCCACTTTGAATATAAATTTCATAAGCATGGACTCTAATAATCCTAGAAGGAGATTTGTGAATCAATACAATCTTCTCTCTCACCCAGGTAAAAGTATAAGGAAAACACAGATGAATCATACATTTCTTTATAATCTGTGCTTTTGTCAAAAGGTTGCCATGACTCATTTATGACTTTCCATAGTTTTAAAACCAGTGTTTTTAACCATAGAAAATCTACTTCATGGTCCTATTTCAATCAGCATGAATGTTTTTGTCAAAATAAAACCAAGGATAAGTGTCCCTTGCTATAACTCTACAAAGTGGAATCCTACACAAAGAAAGAGAGATTGTAAAATCAAGTGAATGCCCTTAAACTATGTTGAGTGCTGTACCCTGTGTTGGGTGCCACAGCCCTTTCCTGATTAAATCCACACAGCTCCTTATAAGACCAGCTGTAGTTCAAGGGTCAAGTACCTGCTGAGAAAACAGAGGACTAGAATTTGAACCCAAGTCTATATGATTTCCAGATATCATTAAAATGTTCAAACTACTATCTAGTCCTGACTTAATTCATTTCAATATCTATTCTTTTTTTTTTTTAGCCAGTCCTATAGCTTCCATCATCAGATCTTTGGGACAATATAATGTGAAATAAATGCTTTGTCACTCATTTAAAAGCAGTAAAGCTTTGGCATCGAATCAACCATGGGTGATTCTAAGGTATTGTTTTAACCAATGGTCTTACCATTCTCCCATAGAAACAAAGGCAACAGAAGTGAAGTCAGACCTCTGGATTTTTCAACGCTTATAGTAATAATCAACCCTTAAATAAATGGATGTTAACCTGTTCAGTGGGATTCTTTTAAACTCATTCGTCTCTAGAAGGATCACTCTGAATGAATTAACTTTTACTAGACCATGAAGAGCTCAGCTTGCTTCAACAGTTCAAAATATGTCAGGAGCTTAATTCTTTACAAAATAGTTTTGATGTGCCTCTTCTTCCCCTTAATAACTTTTTCAAGATAGCTACTTTTAATTCCCATGTCATCTCTTCCACTAGGAAGAATAATAATATTTAAAACAAAATGATGCTGCAGAAATTTATGTATGTAGCTGTTTCTACTACCATATGTCTTTATGTCTTTTTAAAAGCTAAAAGGGGCTCATAAACACTGGAAAAAAACTGAGAATGAAATCCTTCCTATCTCATATGTATACATATGTATCAAACTACATATCACATTTATTACAGCACTTATTTAAAAGCCATGCTGTTGTTTTTTTTTTTTAATTATTTAACCCGGAAGCTCTTGACAAAGCAAAAATATATCCCTAACATAAACAATGCTATACTGCAACTATAGGGAAAAACTCACAGCATTTTGTGTGTGCTGGGACATCCTGCTGTCATCTTAATTTGTATAATTTACTTAATATTTTCTTGTCCCTCACAAGTGATTGCATTTGAGAAAGAGAGGAAATTGGGTGTGTAATGCAGTTCCTGTCTTTAATAAGGTTCTAACATAGGTAACCTGCTGTCTCTATTACTCCAAACACTGGATTCTAGAGTTCTTACTTGGAATGAAAAAGGTAAACAATTTTAGCATAAAAAATTGAAAATGAATTGTATCCCTATGATTTGAGCAGATTGAGTTTTTAAAATACATGCCCTAGTTATATATTGAAATGTTTAAAGAAACCCAGCTTGCTTTCTGGAACTCGTGTACTGAGATCCTCATTTTGAGGGCTTGAATACTTTGCTTTTGATGCCATTTAGGGCTCCAAATTATCATGCCAAGATCTGTTTCCAACACTGATTCACCTATAATAATGAGAAAGCGAATTATTAGATCACTCAGGTACTTCTCTTTACATCTGGTCACATCTTAACTAGTAATTGCTGATAGACATAAATTTTCACAGATTAAAAAGCAGTGTGGTAAAGGCAAGTGTCATACACCACAACCTTGAAGTCTTTCAGAGGCATTTTGTTGAATTACGGAGTTGATAAAATTAACACTTATGTTCTCTAACAAAGTTTCAGTGAGAGTCTAGTTAATCATATAGTGGTGTCCCAAAATGACCATTAATGAATAGAAATTTCTAAGCTTAGTTGCTCATATCAAAGAAGAATCTTAAGAAAACTAGTTCAAATCTTGATGAAGTTAAATTAAAAAGGAAGTGGATTGAAATACACATGTGTACATTTTCTTTAACAGAGCAAATGATTCTAACTTAAAGAAGAGAATGGAAAAGATATGCCTCTTATATTTACCAGTTCCTTCATTCATTCACTTCCTGGCTGTTCTTCCTACCTCTTAAATTCAGCTGTTTCTCCACATTCAGCACGTTGCCCTCCTCTTGGCTTATGCCCCCTTGGAAGGCTACATCAGCGACGCTCCTATTCAACTAGCATCTGAACACAGCAGACCTAGTTCAGAACCTTTGCTTTTCTTTGGATACACGTTTCTAAATATTTTACTGGATATGCATCAGACTGAACTCACCATCTGCTCTCCAAATTGTGCCATTAATTTTACTTTTTGAAACCAATCTTAATAGTAACTATTCATTAACCAGCTACTACTGTGAGCACTTTACATGCACTGTCTCATTTAATTCTTACTACAGACAGTGAGGATATGTTATGGTTCTTGATATACAGAAATAGGAACAGAAACTCGGGGAAGGTTAAAGTTACAGTGCCCCAAAGTGGTACAGCTAGTGAGATACAGAGCCAGTACTTCAACTCAGATGGTTCTGCCTCCAAAGCTTGGGTGCTCGACCACTAGGTTATTGGCAATCACCTTCTTCACCCATTTTTAAAACCTCAGACATTATCTTTGATGTTATCTTCTCCTTTAATCTGTACAATTATTTATCTTGCTAGTCTGGATAAGCAAAGATACAAATGATGCCCCATGAGAATACTACTATAGTATATGATATATATGTATACATGAATATGTCCTTTATTTAAATATGCCATATTATCTCATATAGTCCTGAGAATTAGTTTGAAAATCAAATACACTTGTTGACTAAATAGTCATTTTAATTCTATCTCAAAATATATTTTGTACCTCTTTCATACATTCCCTGCATCTTCCATAGTTCGGACCTTTCAGCACCTTGACCTGGTTTTTCCAAGAATGTTCATTGTTCTAGTTTAAACCAGCCTCCAGCTCCAGCTGGTCATAACACATTGCTCCTTGAGCAAACTTTCAAAATGTAGAGTTCTGAACTCCTGCTCAAAACCCCACTGCCAGTGGCATAAATATCTTTAACCTAGCATTTATGGCCTCTAAGAATAATATTTCATTTTCCTAGTGTCCCAGGCAAGCTGGGATGCAAAATTGTGGCTTTATTTACTTAGGATCCATTCCTGTCTGATTTTTCCCCATACTTGTAATTCAGAGCATTAATTTCTCAGTATGATAAACTTTTACTAAACCATTTGGGCTCAGCATCTCTGTGCCAGGAATTGCTAGTTCATCCACTAGGGATAAATGAATGTACACAATGCACCCTCTGAGTATCACTTTATCCTTAGTGATTTTAGTATGCCTTTCTTAATAAATCAAATATATTATATATATGTATATATATATATATGCATCTCCAATTCTTAATAGACTAAGCCCTTGAGAATCATGGTCAGTTTCTGTCTCATTTTTATATGTTGCCCCACATTTTCATCTTATTAGTTACAGTAAACTTGGTTGGGTGAAAACATGAATGAGTGAAAGAATGGAAGCATATATGGGGAGATGGATGGAAGGAATTGAATGGATACATTTTTCAATAGCACAGAGCATTTGGAATGGGTCAAAATGATCAAATTCTTAACTCCCAGAAGAAAAAAAACTTGTAAAAACAATAACAACAGCATTTGTTATTCACTCAACAGTTAGTGGAACCTACTGCATGATAGGGACTGTGCTTGAGTATTTTGTATCATGTTCATGCTCATTTGTAAATATATCTTACATAGCAAAACATTTTTGCATACTTCAGACCCAAAGGAGTAATAAACTGTGCGGTAGGTAAGCTGCCACTTAACAACTCTATCAAAACAATATATTTAACTCCCAATGTTAAAAATGCAAACAAACCTTTAGCTTCCAAGATCAATTACACCTATAGAAGGAGCTTTGCTGGGAACAGCATTCTGTCTTGTCAAGAACTCCTTATCATCAAGGAAGAATAAACACTCTAATTATTTTTTTTTTTACTTTTTTGTTTGTTTTCTAATTGGGTCATTTGTTACTCTCCAGAATTCAAATCAACATCAGATTTATAGTTGGAGGCTATTGAAATATTGATTTGGTTATAGAAATGCCAAGCTTGGCAGGTAAGCTCTCTTACTGCCAGAGAATGCTTTTGCTTTAGTAAACTTGTCTTAAAGGGCTGATAGAATGTAATGAGGAAGCAATTTGCATCTGTGTCAGGATGAAGAGAAGTTCTTAAAATTTAAAGAGCCTCCTTCGTGTCCCTTTGATGCTAAATCCTAGTATTAAGGTAACAAACCTGAACCACAGTAGACAAATCCTAGTCATTAAACGGTCTGATACCCATTTCTGTTTCTCAGGCCCAGCTTAACTTGAGAAATAGGAGCACAAAATCAGACAGGGTGTCATTAGGATAGTGTGTCTCTAGTTAGATGCAGATTCTATGCCGTTATGTAATTTCCGGCCTGATAAACATGTCATCTTCCATGTATCTTAGTTTAATAGTCTTGAGAATGACAGATCTTCCCTCCTAATCTCTCACTGTAGTGAGAATAAATTTTTAAAGTATTGTCTGTTCTCTGTATTTTTAAAATACACATTTTTCCCTTGAGAAATTACTACATAAACCTCACACATGCATGCTTCTCTTCAGAAAAAAATCGTTTATTTCCAATGAGCTCATCAAGAAGAAATAGGGGGTGATTTTTTATAAAGGAGGGAAGGATGATATAAATGGAAAGTTGTGAATACCTGTATGGTGCTTAACTTTGATGGGTATTTTGCTATGTCGGAAATTATTTTCTACTCTGTCACTTTAAGCAACTCTTATTATATATAGACCTCTTTCTACTTTCTAAAGATACACATTGTGTACACTTGTGATTGACAGCTGGGCTCCATCAGCCTGGAGGAGTGAGGAGCGACTGGAAACCAAAAGAGGGGTTCTGTGCACCCACCCCCACTGCCCACAGCATTTGTATATGAGAACAGACATCTGTTCAACTCACCCATTTATTCAGTAAGAGAAGAGGAGGGAAGATCCTGGAAAAGTAGCTGCCTTCCCCATCTTATGCCTATCTGCTTCTCTGTCACATGGTGAGGAGAGGGCATGACCTAAACCACATTGAGTTAGTGAGACTAAATTATTCACTACTGATAGAAAAAAGAAAGTAATCAATTCCAGAGTGGCATACTGCAAATATTTTTCCCAATTTCAATGGAAATCATCAGAACAAACCAGCTGTAGTCAATGGTAGCTGTTATTTTCCTCCTTTCATGACTAGTGTTTGCAAAGAAGAGTTTATAAAGATGCTATATCAGCATTGTTTTTTAAATGCTGGAAGCTGAGTACCTTAGCAAGCTCTTCTGAAAAAGCCCTACACACTCTCTTCCCTTATACACCTCAATGTGATGATTCAAAAAAGAAACCTTTTAATCTCAACCCACTGATCAGCTAAGGTATTTTCATGTTTTGCTGTGAGTAAAAAATAATACACTTTCTGAAGAAGAATACCTTTAGTCTTCAGTGGCCAAGACTCTAGAATTAACACTGGAAAAATTAGTCCTGGGCTTCTGTTTCTGCCCACTGTTTTAAAATTAAGAATGATGTCTTTGTACTTAGTGAAACGACCTTCATTGCTCATCAAGAGGACTCAAGATACCAACTCTCCAGGCCCCTGGCAGTGCAGTGCAGTGTAAGTACCCTGTGCAGTCCTTTATTCACTAACAAACATTTTCCCCACTAGGATAACTTTGGAAATTCTAATTTTCAATCTGATCTTCAATCCAAAATAGTATTTTTTACAAAACTAAAATGGTAATTGAATTTCCTCTTTCCCTTCTTTTGAGGTATTCTTTCAAATACTCAAAATATGTTCAATAAGAGAAATAAAAAATCAACAAACCACACAATGTTAAAATGCATGTAGTTCACTCTGAGGATATAGTGTAGTAGTAAAATTTAATATAGTAGAGCCTTAATACCTATATTTGGTATTACTGTTACAAAAATACCATTCATATAGGGAAAATTGATTTATGGTCCTGAGACCCCAGTTGGTTTGTCTAAGAAACTGGGGATACTAATGAGACATTTTCTGTTTCCTACCATAACATTTGCAAAGACTAGATGAGCTGTAATTCTTAATGTGGAGACTTACTCAATTCCCAACTCAAAGTAAGAGTGAAAAATATGGGTATAATTGGACTCTGCCACTGCTAAAGGAGAAAATTAAGTTGGTTTCTTCTTAAATGACCATCTTTGGTTTTGTTCAGATTTTTAGGAACAGAAAAAATGCTATGAGAATCCTGTATGTTGTGAGATCATATAGATGAAACTCTTTATACGTGTTAGAATATGATGCAAATACAAAAAGCTAATTGCTGCCCCTAAATAGACTGTACTGGTTGTCCCTCAGTGATGTTTTAGACTTAGTGAATCTGCCTTTTAGGTAGACTGGTACACTTGTCTGTCCTCCTATTTAGGAGGCTGATACCTCAGGGAGGCCTTCTGCCCTGTACAAATTCTAGATTTCTAGATTAGGAGGCTAGATCCTCTCAGATTAGGTCTTGGCACTGCCCCATACTGCTTTCCTCCTCACATGCAGGCTGACAGAGGGCTACTTTACTTTTCTGAGGTCGTGCCCATTATCTGCCTTAAAAGGTCTAAATCTGCAGTTCAACAAATTCACATGACTACTGTCTCTGACGGTGAGCAATTTGTTCCTTCAAACAAGGAATAACTGCCATGAAATGATGCCTTATTATTTTGAATTTTTAAGATTGTTTTGAAGTATTTGATGAGACAAACACCCTTATTAAAAAGGCTTAAAGATGAAGTATGGGCTAGAATCAGACTCCTTCCTCTATGTTTCCTCATTTAGAAATACTTGAGCATAATTTACACATAAAGGGACTAGGTTTTGAAAACCAGTCAGCATATTATCAGTGAACTATGTAACCTTGGATATATGACCCTTTTTGGCCCCACTTTCCTTGACTATAAAATGGGGTATGGAGCCAGTGATCTCTGCCAGTCAATTCATGATCGTAAGAGTCACTGGATTATATTTTTTAAATTAATTTTATTAGGCAAAGAATTTTATTAGATTCTTTGCCTACCAACCCACAGTGTCAATGTTCTCTCCACTTTGTCCCCAGCCTCTAATATTGCACTATGTAGAAAATATGTGATGGAAAGGTGAATATATAATTAATTAATCTCCCAATAATAAGCATCTTAAATTGATTCAGTCTTCATTGTTATAAAATAGGGATTTTTTCTTGTTGGGCTAAAAGCCCCATTATTATCATATCTTTAAATTATCTCAGTTTGAATTTGTACACCAGAGGTGAATTTCCACTGACCTCAGGTAGAAATGTAAAGAGAAAAAAAAAAAGAAAAAAAGATTTATATACAGTTTTAAAATATAGTTGTGATTTATATTTTCTGCAGCTAATATTCTTAAGGTATAAAAATTGTAAAACAAAATAATAAACATGAAAGCTATTTTAAGTCTCTTAAAATCATATACATAAATCATGAAAACCTCCCTTGAATATGATAAGCCCCCAAAATAAATGTCTGTACTTTGCCTCTCCTAGTCAGTTTCCTTGACATAGACCATTTAACAATATCTAACTTGTTGCTGGAGGGCTAAGAAGTAGACTCAAGACTATCTCCTAGAATCAATTCAAATTCATTTAAATCATACATCAGATATTCACAGTCAACTGTAACAACGCTGTTTCTGCCATACCTCTAATTTCTGTCTCTTCTCTGTTGTTGAGCAGTGAGTTTCAACTCTCCCAGTGTCCTAGGTTACCACAGTTCTTACTGTTAAACTATTAAAGTGTGTCAAGTTTAGCTAAATTCCTCTATGAATATTTATTACTCTATCTAGCACATTTTTATCTGAACATAGCCTTTTTGTCCAATATATGTTCAAGCCTTTAAAATAGTTTGCAGAATTCTGAGTAACAAATTCAGTTTCTAGAAACATCAGTTTAAACTGTAATAGGTAAGTCACTATAGTTACAAAACCACTTAAAGTTTTAAAAACTGCTTATTATTCTAAGAAAATATCAGTTCTGTTTGATTTCCATCACAGTACCCAGGAAGGGAAAATGGAGCTTTCAAAAGAAGTGAAACTATTTTTTTTTAATGATTAGGGGACTTTAGGCAGTGTTTGACAATCGAGTGCTCTTGTCAGAGTAAATTGATTAATACTTCTAATAAAATTAAGAGATTTTAAATGAAAATAATCCTCAACTCTCTTTAGGATAATTAAAAATCTTTTCTTAGTGAATTTACAGAAGAAATATCCTTTGTGTTGATAAGATAGTCAGTTGTATATAAATTTTGTTTCCATTCTTTCCAGATCTTTGCACTTCCCACAACATGATTTTTCTTAATTAAAACCACAGCAGAGTGATTCATTGAAGGAAGATAAAAGCAGAGCCCAAGGGTCAGCAGAATGACATAGTGGAAAGTGTCAACTGTTGTCCACTGGTATTTTCAAAGCTTGGAGGCAACCATTTCCTGCTTTACTTCTGCCTACAGATCTCCCGTAGAAATTACGGAGAACTAAAGAACCCTATTCTCATATCAAAAGAGGCTATGTCCCCAGAGAGTGGTTTAGTTGAATAATTTGACTTCTACATCTTCCTCTTCAAAATGCTTAACTTTTTGGCCAAGGTTAAATCACCTCATTTTTGTTATGGGAACAAATCTCCAAAACAGATTCATCTTCGGTTGATAACAGAAAAAAATGGGAAAACTGTTCTGGTGTAGAGGAAACAGTTCAAATAAGTAAATGTTAAGACAGTCTTGAGGGATGAGAGTAGCAATAGTTTCACTTACAAAGCATTGAGCCTCAATCTATAAGCATAAGTAGAAAGAACATTCTTTCTTGAGCAAATCATCAATTCAGGAATTAGAGAGAAGGTCAGAAAACATGTAACTCTTAAGAGGTATTTGCTAAGTTTAAATTGTGTCTGGCTAAACAAAAACCTTAAATATTTAGCTTAAAAAAAATTCCTGTATTTAAACTATGCATACTGAATTGGGTATGGGGGTGATTTGCTCTCCCAATGATCATACAGCTCTCCAAATCCTAAAACCATCATTTTCATGGGAAAATTAGCTCTCCTTACTCCCTGTCTGGCACTGTTGTGTCTATTACCTGATAAGACCCAAGGATGGCACCAAGATATCTCTTTTAATTTTAAAGGTGTATTTCTTGTCTTTCCAATATAATTTTTAAAATTTCAGTGCTTATTTTCTTTTAAAATAAAGCTCACTTAAATACTTTGGTGAATGGTTAAACATATCATATGAGAAATCTATTTTACAAATGATAGCTAAACTTCTTGTTATTAAAGAAAAAAAGTTGCAGGATAGATGCAAATATATGCAAGGCTGAGCGGCTCTTAACTGAGAGGCTAATGGCTGTTTCAGGGGTTTGTATCAGCAGCTTGTAAATTCAAATGTTTGTGGTAAAACATAGTGTGATTAAGGACTCAAGATGATTTTCATCAACGTTCCATGTTTTTGGTCCCTTACAAGTTTCTGAAATCTTGTGTATGTTTCAACTCTACTCAAAGTTAAGCTCTATGTAGACACTGGTAGATGAATAAATTCAGCTATGTTGAGTTACATAAAGGAGGAGGAAAAAGCATTTTTTGTGCTCCTTATTTATTTTGCACTTAGATATAATAAAAATGGATAAATTTTAAAATAAACTTCTTTACCTAAAGGAAGAAATAAAAAGCTGAATCTGAGCAAAAAAAAAAATTAGTTTAAATTAACAAAGTTAGAAAAAATGGAGCATACATGTGCAAATAATTGAAAATCTTATGTCCAAGATTTCTGGCCAATGTAAAAAATGAAAACAAAAGTTTTCAACTAAAAGAGAAATTACTATGACACAATTATGAATAATGAATTAGTTTTATTTATATATAGGTATGACATAATCATATATAACAAATATATTTATATACTATAGATTTGGAGAAATCGATTCATGTGTTGCCCTTTTAAGATAAGAAAACAGGAAAGTAGGGTAGGGTTTAGAATCTAATATATAATGCAGTGTCTTTTTTGTGGGGGCAGATATAGGGTATGTCAAGTTTATAAAGTCCTTTACATCTATTCTTGTTGGTTCATATGTAGTTTTTATTTAGAATTAAATGAAATTTCTGTTTGCTTAACTCTAAATAAGTCACCTAGCCAGTGATAGCCTCTGGGGCTAAACATACCACTTTAGGGCAAAGCCTCCATAAATCCTGCTTTAATATGAAAAGATTAATAGAGAGAGACATAACTCTAAAGATCAACCAACATGTATTGGAATATTAACAGTGGAAGTCTGGGGGAAGCCTAAGAAAAATGGAAACTGGGAAAAAAATATTTTAAAAGCATGGCATTGGAAATGACACCAATAACCTACTTCTCATACATTTGGTATTAATCTCTAGTAAATTATTTGAGTGGGTTTAGAAAATTAGTGCATTTTCCTGTACAGGTACCACTGTAAAAAAAATTACAGAAAGATAACATTCTATAAAATATATAATGTATGTGAGCTAATATTATTGGCACAAAGGTTGGGAATACTCTTGTATGCTTACAAATTTATTTGACAATACTAAAATTCCAATTGGACTGACAGTTAAGGCCAAGAAAGGGAAATGGCAAGAGGGAAAACACTAAGCCTGCCGTATGAGTTTATTGGCCTCGCTTAAGTGGGTGACTGCTAAGTACATTAAGAATACTAACTGTGAAAAGTTGTAAATTTAGTGACCCTCTGAATTTTCTCTACATAATATCCAATTCCTACATTTCTGGAAACACATGTAATGATGTCACTTAGATTTTAGGCTATTATTTAAAATAATTTCAAGTGCAACCATCAAACAATTTCAATGTAAGTCAAAATGAGGACTCACAATAAGACTATTTTGTTAAATTTTTTTTCAGTTACAGGATCTGAATTATGTACGGTTTTGTAAAATAACCTGTTGCCAAGACAGTAAAACCCTCAGTACACTTGAGATACATTTCTTCATTAAATATTTTAACAGACTCTTTGGATCACCAATTCCCCAAATTCCTAAATATAGCAAGAAATTCTTATTACCAAAACTTTCCTGATGATTGGTAACCATGTAGTCCCTCAGGCTCTCAACAAATTCCTCCAGTTCCAAAGTTATTTGTTAATAATCAGTGCAGCATTCAGTTTATATAAAATCATGCAGTGTCAGAAGAGATTACAAATACCACCTGAAATTGTATTTATTTAGTGGTGAGTGAACCAGCTCCTAAAACATATATTGACTTTGAAGATCACATATCTGAAGGTGGCTAAAATATAAAATATGTGGTATTTTTCTAAACAAGAAGTGTCTATTAGGAAAATATATACTATTTATTTCCTACAGTCATGAATTTTCTTCCTCCTTCCTCTCTTTTCAGAGGATTATTAGAATATTTCTTCTATTGCCTCCAAATCCTTGAAGAATAAAATACATTTATGGTGCTTGGAAACAGTTTAAAAAGCTAATAGATGATCGTGTGTATTGGCTGCTACTTTTAAGTATAATTTTTAAGTTATGTTGTTTGATTCTAAAATAGATGTGCTCTCTTAAAATGATTGACTTCTCTTTTCATCTGGAAGGTAGGTTGCAAACGGACATCAATTGTCAGAATCTGCTTCTCTCCTGACAAAACAATGTGACAAAAAGTACATCAGAATGAAATTGTAGTTGTTAAAAAGAGACTAAGTAATAGATTCTACTATTGACTTTTGTAGGCAAATTTTTTCCTAAATACTGATATAGCTACAAAACCACAAGTAAATTAAAACCAAATGGCATTTAAGAAACATGGTCAAAAATAGTATTTAACCCAAGAATAGAAACACTGGAGGAGACGACAGAATATAAATGAACAAAATATTCAGGATTTTGGCTGAAAGTTGACCATCTGATATATCAGATACTGAAGTATATTTTAGAAAAATGGATCTCGGTACCAGTTTCTCTGTTTTTCTATTTTCTTCATACTAAATCGTACCCAGGAGCAAATGTTTGTTGGAGATTTTTGGCTACTTACAAACTAGATGAGTACTAACATAATGTATTATTTCACCAAAAAAAGAAAAGACAAAAACATAAAACAAAAATCATTGCTCTAGATACTTTTGGGTAATAATTGAGTGACTTGAATTTAAATTTATTTTAACACATTCACTTTATCTGAAGATATTTTCAAAACTGTTCTAAAATTACAGTCTTGTTATTTATAAACATACTATAAACTACTGAGAAAACTTCATGTATGGTTCAGGATTTCTCATTCATTCAAAACTTCTGAGCATTTTGATCCTGACTTTCCTGTGGTTATTGAATAGTATACTTTGAATTATAGCTATTTGTGTATTTGTCATATCCCTCTTCCCACAGTATGTCATACTACTTCAATAAAAATTGCCTTATTATCTTTAAAACTCTTAAGTAACTTGCATGTAATATGCTCCTCAGAAGTAATTTTTGTCTTAACTGAGTAAACATACTACTTAAACATACTACTACATTTATTCAAGTGACACTAAATTCAACAATAAAAACTTGGAGAAGATTTATAGAATATCAGAGCTTAACTGAATGTTCCTGTGCTTGATTGTTGCCTACAATAATTCAAATAACAGCATTAAAACTTCTTGCAGATTTCCTTTGAGGAAAATATAGTTGCAGAATGCCGCTGTTATTTTTTAAGGTAAAAACTGTTGGACTAATTATTGCAAATGTAAATACGAAGTTTTTCCTGTAGCACTGGGATTTTTGTCTAGCATAGTAGGCTCAATAAATGTATAGCTACCAAAGGCATTCTGATAATAATAATTATCAAAAGGCATTTATTGTCTAATGTTGCCTGAAGCAAATGTAGAACAAGATAGGTTCAAGAGTTAAAGTAACCGGAGCAATAAAGTGACTCCATGTGCTCCAGTATCAACACAGCATTGATTTAAAAAGGAGAAAAGAATGTTATTGAGCCAACCTCTGTCTATCACTTAAAGCAAAATAAAGCTGAGAACTAAAGCAGATGTACTAGAGCACACCACTGCAAAGCCGGAAATGGAAACATGGTTGAGATTCTTACAAAGCAACACTGTATGTGTCTTTCACCTCTCACTTTGAGGGCTGAGTGGTGAAATGCCACAACTTTTTTAAAACTTCCCTTTCAGGGCGATAGGAAAAAAAAAAAACTGGCAGCTACATAGAGGTTCATATGTACATCCACTGTATAAAGAACAAAATACATTACAATTTCTGATCTTGCAAAAAACAATATTTTTTAGGCCTGGAGTGAAATGAATTGTATTTCTACAAGCAATGCCAACCTACACACAAACATACACAAAAAAACTCATAACATGCCTCATTTGAAATCAAGGAAATGAGATCTTTTCAAATTCTGATTACTAAGGATCCACATTCTTAATGATTCTTTTCCAAAATTCAGATATAAAGCAGAGAATAACAGTACTCAGAATACAGTATACACAATAACTTGGAGAAGCAAGTTCTACTGCAGCTAGCTTGATTAAAAAAAAAAATTTTGTACTATGTGGGGAAATAGGTTCAAAGATGGAAGGGTTCTCCAAAAAGAAAGATGCCCTGGCATTCAATGCCTTTTCTTGTTGATTTATATATTCTTAGACGTTCTTTTCTTCATTAACTCATTCAAGGTCATGCTCAACATTAATTCAGCTGTGTGAAAGAACATAGGCCACTTTTCTAAGCATCAGCAAATCTGAGAGCATGAACTACATTCGAGATAAGTAAAGTGTAGATAATCTCACAAAATGGGTTGGTTTACCAAATAGTCCATCATCAGCTTCCCCAGTATTCATCAAAGTGGAGTTTCCCCTAAGCTCAGTTGTGGGATCACTTTGTTTTCTTTATGTCCTCATCCTAAGACAAGCTTTTGTTTTAGAGTAATACATAAATTCCTAGAGGATTAAGGTCGTGTTTACTCTGATTAGATTATTTTCTATTCTCGAAGCGTGATAGCGGGATGTCTTGTTCAGGGGATCTGAGCCTGCTTTCTAAGTATCTTAATAATCTGACTCTCAAACTCGAAAATGAGAGAGAAGGTGCCCTGGAGTGATCATCAGTGGGCACATTCAGACACTTCCCTCTTTGTTACCTTTGTCCCTACTGAAACATTAGCATTGACCTTAGATTCACTGAAGCTAATCACAGATCCTCATCTCTGCCCTGGATGTTAGAGAAAAATGGCAGTGATAGCCTCCATATTCATTGGTCACTAAGATAGGGTAATTAATTGGGTTGGACAGGTGTCTCTTTCCTTCAGCACTTCTCTGTATATGTTCTTTTTAATGCTAAAAGAGGAAGACTTTTTACTAGAGAAATAGTCTTAGGTAAAATGTACATGAAAACCCATTTTCCTCTGCTCTGACTTTGCTTTGACAAGGAATACTCTTGACATCTTGATAAGAATGTTTGGGAATTACTTTAAAGGGCATAGCATGTTTTCTTTGCATATTAACATAAAAAAGATTTCATATAGACTTGGGAACTGGTACTCTGTTTCTATTTCTGCAGGAAGTAAATAGCTGTTGCATTTGATTGTCTGAACCTGGGAAGTTCATAGGATCTCAGATTTGGATAGGTTTGATGTTGGTTTGCGTATTGGAGATGGTGTCCACGACCTCTTGGTTCGAGGAACCAAGTTGCTGTCTCCAAAAATATGTACCTTTCCCAAAAGTTATACAACAGTAATATTTTATAGGAAATGTGTTCAGGCACTAGCACATTTTTTTCTGTGTCTTTTAACTAGGGTGCCAAAAATACCTGAGATGCTTTCTGAGTAGTTGTGCATAGAGCAATTTTACATACAGCAAAGAATCTACAAGTCCTACCACAACACCCTCATGGCTGATTGCCCTTGGAACTTGCGGGTATCCTCAGCCTGTGTGGGGCTTCAGTGATTCATAGTTATTATATTGCTGGGTGAGTACAGATTCAGCAACAATATATGCAAAGGGATATTTGGTGTCACAGACCTGACACAGCACTGAACAAAACAAGAATAGGGGAGGGAAGTGTTGCTCTAGACAGAAAAGGGCTTAGGTAAATGTCAGGAGACCAGGATGGAGACGACTATGTCTGTGTGTGTTTCATTTTGGTCCCTTAGATAGAGTGAATAATAGTTAATAACAAGAGCTTACACGTCTATCTATTTAATATGTGCCAGGCACTTTTCCAAGTGCTTTAACAAGTACCAACTGTAGTAATCCTTACAATAAGAAGGGAGCACTAATATTACCCCTAATGCACCTGAAATAGAGGGAGTTTAAGTAACTTCAATTTAAGTAACTAAGTCTGTGGATTTCCAGGCTTGCACAGCCAGAGAGAGGCAGAGGCAAGATTCAAATCTGTTTGCTCCCAAGTTTGTTCTTAGCCACTGCAATGTACTACCTTTCCAACGGGCACAGACAGCTACCTGTAAGTCTATTAAAATTCTCAATTTATATGAACCCTATTTTAGTGTCTTCAGTGAAACACAGGAAAGGTCTGCTTTTTTCCCCCATATTCCCAACTCTCTGAATTGTCCTTTTTGTTTGCCAGTCACTAGAGCCAGTCACTCACATTGCAAGTTATTTTACAAAATGAAAGGATATTTTAAAAAACTTTTATGGGCAATGTACTCTGAACTCACTGAGGAAAATTTGAAAAGTGTAAAGGTATAATGGAGTGGGAGTGGAAATAGCAGTGTATTTCCCCTTAAGCAACTAACTTAATATTTTGGAATATTTACCTATAAAGCTTCTAACATTAATTAATTTATGATTACAGTAAATATATATTACTATGTATTATATATTTACAGTATACATAATATATAATAATATATTACTATATTTACATTATATTGTAATATATATTTACTGTTTTTAATTTAGTATTAAGTTGAAAAAAAATTTCCCATGACTTCAAAACTTCCTCCAATGTCTGGGTACACCCTGACTTCGCCATGCTGATTCACTCAGTGGTTCATTCAGTAACAATTTAGTACTTTGTTAGGTACGGTTCTCCAAGATGCAGATGCTTCTGGGAACGAGACATACTTTCTGCCCTCCTGGAGGTGAATTTCCAGTGAGCCTGACTGACAGTAAACATTTCACTAAATATAATCTAATTATTTAATAATAAGTGTCTCACTTCTGATTAATGTTAGCAGGGTTTAACTTTTAAGAAATTTATTTTCTTTGAATAAAGAGGATGGAATAAAATTATTCAGCCAGCTATTATGATACTGAGCAATAATAACAAAGAGTTTTTTTAAAAAAACATTTTTTCACTGGGAGGGTATACTTTCCAATTTTAAATAAACTGTAGCATTGACAACAAATTTAAAGATTATCCTGAAGTTTCTGCTGACTGCCTGTGGCTTTAAGAGTACAAGTGTTTACCTTCAAAACTAGTCAAGATTAAAAGAAAACTAATTCTAAACAACTTTTATGCATCATTTAAATCAATCACATTTTTCACTTTTAATGTTCTAAAATACTTTAAAGTATTTAAAGTATTCTAAAATATTAAAATATTTTAATGTACTAAAATATTTTGTCCTAGAATATATCTTTTTATGATCTATCACTTAAGTCCTGCCTAAACTCTAAGCACTGTGCTTTCAACATGTATTAAGTATTTTTTATTAGAGTGGATTGGACTGAATTGCATTGAATAATATAATTAAAACTAAGCTCTAAAAAATAATTTTTAAGAAGCTGAAATAGGAAAAAGAATATCAAAATTTTGTTACCATTTAACAAAGAGGCCACATTTTGTTTGATTCTTTCAGAAGTTCAATAAATGTCAGTGACTTACTAAATTATTCAATTATCCATACTTCTAGCTGGCAAAGAGGTATTTATTGCTTTGGGTATCCATAATAATTTAGTTTTATCCAACAGAAGAAAGGTGTACATGGTTTACTTTTCAGATATATTTAAAATTATTGAAATAGGAATGTTAGCAACGAAATTGTCATGCTGATAATAAAAACTATTTCATTTCAGTCTATATAAATGCTAAGTAACTGAACTATGCTGATGGACAGTGACTTTAATGGGTATGTAGTGGGGACTTGAGAATGAGGGGAGTCTAGTAACCACAGTGTTGTTCATGTGATTGTATATTGATACCAAAATTTTTAAAAATGCTAAATAATTGAATGTTGATCTCTAATCAAGAGTCTGTATTAGTTACATATAATGAACAAGAATATACAAAGCAAATCTCTTAAATGTAGTGTTGATTTTCATTATTTTTCATTTAACTAGCTGTGTTTATGTTTGTCGTCACATGCGTAAGTACAGATTGAATACATTTTCCAATATGTGTAAATACTGTTTTACATGGTTGAAGAATCTGCCTCACCATGTTTTTTTCTCAATGGATTTTGGTGTAGAGCAGCTCCCTCAAAGCGGTTGAATGTTTGTTACACAGATGCATGCAACCACACAATTGCACTCAACCCCTTCCACTCCCTGCCCACTATGTAAGTATGCACTCACAATTTGCACCAACATGTTTTAATATTTTATTTATATCTGTATAAATATGTCTTGAGATATGCAAAATGAAAAACAATGTTGTCACTCACATACATGGACAGAGGTTTGGTTATATTGAACTTTCAAATGACTTACTGGTTTGTGACCTTGAATCCCTTTCTCCAAGTTGCTATCCATATCTATGTTGCATGCCAGTGTGTCATTGTTTTTCATCATCACAGAGTTGTGTGCTGCCCCTGAGTACTCACCTCCCAGCTTTCCCATCTCATCTGTCCAGGCAGGAGCAAGTTATATGTGGGTCCGCAGATCAGTACCAGCATCACCTGAAAGCTTATGACAAACAGCTTCTCAAGCACATCACAAACCTGAACCAGCATCTGCATTTGAACAAGATCCCCAACTGATTGCACGTTAAATTTTAAGAATTATAGTCTACATAGTATAAATCCATCCTCTGTCTGTACTTTGACCAGTAGGGCCGTGTGTGTGTGTGTGTGTGTATACACACATATATACATACACACATGCTTATAATACAGACTCCTCAGTTTCATTGCCTTTGCTGTTAAGAATAAATCACTAGTGAAACTCATAAAGCATATTACAGATAAAACTGAGTATTATAACTGAGGGAATTTAGACACTGGTAGGACTTTGTAGGAATCTAGAGCCTAATTCTCCATACACAGAACACAGCATTTTCCACATTTATGTTATAAACTCATAAAATGAATTTTTGTAAATAACATGTGATCAAGTGTTCATTACTTTCGAATCATGCCATAGAAGCTAGCATCTGTTGCAATCAGACTTGTTTGGCTTCCTTGCCTATTATGGTGCGGTTGGGTAGCATTGCATTCTGGTGGCAGCCTTTGATAAAAGTTTCCATTTGCTAATGGCTATGTGGAATTTCTCATAGAAGGTTAACAGTTCAAGCTCTTTAGGGAAATCATGAAGGAAGTGAAACCATCTAGAAAGATACCTATGCTTCCTCTCTTTGTCCCTTTCTCCCTTTGTCCTTCAGTGACTTCTCCCTGCCCTCTCTGCCCACTTACTCAGGATCCTAGTGACTTAAATAACTCTCTTAATCTGGTTTAAGAAAGCTGAATTAAATAAAAGTCAGCCATCTCTTTAGAGTTCATAAGCACTTTCATCTCCTTGAGCTTCGGAAAAGCCCTGTACTGTGATTCCTATTTCACAAATGAGGAAAAAGCTCAGATGTGGACAGAGCGGCTCGTGGAAGAGGCATGAGGAGAGTTGGCCTCAGGTCTTTGACTCCAAGCACTTTATTCTTTTCTGTTGCTCTTGCTGCCTCTCAGAAAAGCTCCCAGTTATTGATGGCTGTTTGCATCTCTTTATGAAATGAAATGACCTCTTGCTTCGTCTGAGCCACTTTGTATTTTCACCCTTAGTTTTAATTGTAGATGTAAAGGTTTTTTTTTTTTTTTAAGAAAGCCTTGCGTTTCAGACTAAGTGGAAGTAAAAGTTCAGAGAAGGAGGTTTTTCCCAGGTCTTTGCCATTATCCCACCTGCTGTGGTAGCAGCAGCCTCGATGAGGTCCAGCGCCATCACTGTGTGGTGAGGGAGGGTTTCAAACACCATTAGAGGAGTAAGGATGTAGTTGTGTGTACACCTGTGAAATGGGATATTCCAAAGTTTTAGACAGGTAATCCCGTCTTTCTAAACCAACTTGGCCCATTAGATTCAAGAAATGGCAAGAACTGGTATATCTGTTGTGTAATAAAACATGCTCCCTATTTAAAGGTTGAAGTACAGACTATTTATGTGTTCTATATAATCTGTGTATATTATAATAGACTGCTATAAAGGAAATTTGTAGAAGTCATAGACTTAATTTAGTAACATCAAAAATATAACAGTGTTGCAAAAATGTTTCACATTCTCTTATATGTTGTATTCTTGAAGAATTTTTCAGTAGCTGTATAAACTTGTGATGACAAGTTACAGGGGTTTTGTTGAAAGTCCCCACATATCATTACATCACCAAGTGATATTGTTGTAAGAACTCATGAGGGAAAGTTTTATTAAAGCTCTTTAGGAATAAAAGCTGCCTTCCTATTGTGCAACCCATATTATCCTACTCAACATATGACATAAGTAAATGACCTTGACCTTCAGCTATAGGATAGACTCATGACATGTATTTACTTCTGATAGCTTCCTTTCTGGGAAAACGTGTTTTATCTAGTCTATCTCTGTTTCACCAGCAATATAGTTGTTGTATCAATTTAATTTCATTTTCTCAAGATACATTGAGTATAGAGTGAAGAATGGAATGAATAGATAAATACATAGGTAGGCAGAATATGCTACATAGAAAAATGAAGTGCAAAGCACATATCATTCATACTTGGAAATATAGAATCAAGTTAATTTGCTAACAGTGTAGCCATATATAAAGATATTCTTGTGGAATACAAGCTAATGTTTTCATAAACCTGGATTAGCACAAGTAATCTGTATGCAATGTTTTAAATTTGTTTGGTAGCTTGTTCCATGGAAATAAATAAGTCTTTGTGGGCTGAGAAATATTCCATTTTAACTGGAAGCAACTATTATACAGTGTAGCTACAATCTAGTTTCTGATTAAAGTAAATTCATGACATTGTTATTAACTTCTGTATATGTTAATTTTTAAGTAAAACTAAACTACTAGAATGTTTTACTTGACTTCAGAATTATCCATGATTTTATGTTGTATATAGCCTCTTATTTTTCACACAACATTCTACATATTTTTACAAATCATTTGGCAATAAAATCACAGATTTCATTTGACACAAGTTTCTGGGAAATGAAGCAGATGTAAGATGACTACATAAAACTTGTGTCCATTTTATAAAACCTAAAGATACTAAGTTTTCCTCTCACATATTAGACATTTAAGTAACTCAGATAGACAAATATGTGGCAGAAAACAAGACATGTGACTGTTTAGTTAGAAAAGACTTCAAATGGTTAAATATGTTGTAAAGGAAAACATGTTCATGAGAACTGAACACATCGCACTGTAATTTGTGTAGCGATTCATTTGAGAACACTTTCTCACTTTCTGGTTTGCTTGAGGCCTTTCTCCACCTCCACCCCACTTTCCACTGGCCAAGGTTTCTCTTTGTGTTGTAGTTGTCCCTTCTTTGAGTTCCTTTGAAATGCTTAGGTGGTTAAAATGACACGCCTTGCAGTATATTCTAAATAAAAATTAAAACAATTTCTTTCATTTCTACGTCCCTAGAGATGAAGGCAAGGCCGGGAGGGAGAGGAGATTCCTGATTGTCTCTCTTCTTTATTCTCTCCTCAGATAGTTGTTCCAGTGTGATAGTGTTACTTAGATAACTTCCTAAGAGGTTTATTCTGACCAGTTTCTCCCATGAATATTAATTTGAAACATGAATCAGTTTTCATTCTAATAAAAACGGTAAGAATTGGAATTTAAAGCAATACTTTGTGATTGGGACCATATATTCATCAGGTAGGAAAACAAACAAAAGAGCCCCTTAACCTTCTCCTGACACTCACATTCACATTCTGTCTCCCATATACACACTCACATTTACATACAAACATTTGTTTTCAGGCTTTCACAGCACAATCTAATGCAGTAATAACCATTAGAGATATTATATATCTGTCAGGTGTCTTACAGAAGGAAATTTCACTACAGTTTCTGTCCATGTGACTATAGAATTCAGTGTTCTTATTAGGGTATTTAAATATATGTGTGAGGTGCTTTTTTCATTTATTCACTAATTCTTAAACAATTTTAGGATGTTTAGTCTATGTTAAGAATTACACAAAGTCTTGTAAGTGCAAAATTACTTAAGTCCTTATTCTCTTTAGTAGATTTTAAAACAAATTATTATAAATAATGGAAGTAATAGATATGTATTAAGTACTAGAGAAGCACAGAGTATACTGTATTTATATTGCAGTGTGGCAGGTGGAACAGATATGAAGCTCCCAGCTGGGACATTGTGCAGTCTACCTACCTTCTTTCAAGATGAGTTCCTTTACCTATAAAATGGAGATCACAATTCCTCTCTCTCAATGTTATGGTCTGGATCTAATTAGAAAAAGTATGTAACACATAGAGTAAGCCCTCAGTAAATGTTCATTTTATTCTGTTACCTCCCTACCACTGCCTTGAAACTTTGACAACTACTTGAACATATCCTACTTTGGTTGACTGGCTTGTTTTAAGCACTTGACCAGAGGATGGAGTTATATCTGAAAAGATGTAGGTAGTTCAGGATAAAGAACTCCTTTTAGCAAAATCTCAGCAAAAGAGTTTTCCAGCAAACTGAAAAATTATGCCATTTCTAGCATGGCATCGGTTAATGTCTATATCAAAGAGTTTGTGAGGCATAATACCCGTTCTTTTTCACAAATGCTGTAAGCTCAGAGCACAGTTGCAGCCCATGGGGCCTTGAGCTCTGAACTGTGAAGACACGTCTCCAGAGGAATCTAAAGAGTTCTAACATTTAGGGGCTGCCTGAGCACAAATCTATTGGATATTCAACATATATCTCACAATTCAAGTCAGACAAACATTGTGTCCTTCCAGTGGAATTGTAGAAGCAAGGGAGAGGTTAAAATTTAAAAAAAAAAGTTGCAAGTTGATTCTTTAACCAAGTATATTAGAACTTTGTAAATATTATCTTGAAGTGCATCCAGTCACATTTTGCCAGTTTCTTAGACAAGAACCGCTAATTTATCACAACTTGTGAATAAAACATGGGTGGTAAGGGAAGAGTAAATTCATCTAAGGAAGCCGAAGTTTGCCTTGGATGTCACATAAAGCAGAGTGTACATGCATGCTGTTGTACAGGGAGCTCTTCATTTGTAGGTGATAACGGAGCATATTTACAACAATCCTAATTATTTTCTTGGAAACTTATGATCAGGGAGAATTACTATTACCTGAATAGTAGGTAACAGTATTGTCCCAATTTTGATAACTCTAATCAATCAAGAGTTCTTGGTCATGCTCAAAATCTTGCAGCCTCATTGGTTTTCTCCATTATTTTTTCTGGTAATTTCATGTTCCCCTAAAGATTGCTATCTTCTTGAGCTTACTCAGGTTTTCCTACATAAGGAATGGGTTGGAGCACACTTATGGTCAAGGTTAATCTTCCCCAGACAAAGTTATAAAGTGTGTAGTGAACACAACAGTAAAGCATGATTTTACTGGCAGAGAGGAGCGTGTCCACACACTTTAATCAAGATCCAGGGTAAAAATGACTTTTAAATGGTGGCACAATTACATTGCAGACTTGCACTGAGTTCATAATCAACTAGAATCCCTAAATTGTGTTTTATTTACTACATCAGCAGTTAATTTATCTTTTCCATCCTGAGTCTAACACTTATTCCACCAATTAAATTAGTCCATTGTTACAGATGTTTAGTTCATTTCATGCCCAGATCCTGTCAAACTAATCCAGTTCTTCTCAAATATATTTTACTTTAATATTCTATCAGTAAGAAAACCCACATTTATTTGAGTTTTCAAGGAATATGTTATTTCTTCCTAGAGATTGCATTTTAGACCTCTTAACTGAAGGTTAATATATGTGAGGGAAAATAATGTGACTTACAGGAATGTCAGGCCTTACAACCTTGGAAAGATTTGATATTATAATGTTTCTGGGTATTTGGGGTTCAGTATAAAACCTCAGTCATTACTTTGCCCAAAGCAAGGCTTAAATTCATAATTATATCTAATAAATCCAGGCATATTTAATCCATATATTTCATGATTCATTTATGCTTCAGTCACCACATTGTTGATTTGAAGAACCATTTGATATCTTTAAACACTTCAGTACTTTAAAATATACTTATAAAACCCAATCCCTCATCATACATACACATACACACATAAATGTTGTTTGAAAATAGATGATTATAATTTTCCCAGAATAAAAAAATAAAATGCCCATACTTGGGGTTTTAGCCTTTGTATTATCCTTGGCTACATGTTGTATTCAGTAAAAATCATTCCTATCTGACTCTTACAGAGACGCATATGGATAACCCAAAAAAGTGATTAATTAAAGGTGTAGAAGAGATTTTATGATTTCCTACAACAACTCATGTATAAAAACATTGCAAACCTACCTCAGTCTCTATTTCTTTCCTGGTATTTGGAGTAAAATGTCCAATTGCCTGCTGCACTGCTCCACCTGGGTGCTCAAATTCAGGACTCTTACTTCTGTCCAAATTAAGGACTCTCACTTCTGTCATCACTGCTACCCATACTTCTTTACCTTCATTATCAGCCTCCAAAAATATCCTTTCCTCCTTTCCCAGTTTCTAACTCTAAGTGCTAGTAACCATCTGCTTTGTTGCCCCCTTGAAAACTTGGCAGAATTATGGGATAAGGGGAGGAAAGTTCCTTCAGCTCATTCTGGACATTCCCTACATTCTGAAATCTTAAAATTTCTATATCCTAAACATGTCTATACCCTACCCAGTTTTCTTCACCCCCACTGCTACAACTTAAGTTCAGATTCCCATGTCTGAATTACCTTAATAGAATTCAAAACACCAAATTTGATTGAAGAGCACCTCCCAATCCTTAGAGGGTCATCAAACACATAATCCGTAATCCAGAATTTACCTTAAGTAAATAATAGTTCACAGTTCTACCTGGGCCCACTGCTGGGCATTGGTGATTATAGCTGATTAGAAAATGAATAGATAGAGATAATGGAATGCCTAGGTCAATGGCCAAACTCTGTATTTGAAGATGAAAATGACAAGAGCAGTTTCAGAACTTTTCTATTACACAAAATTTCTCGATATAACGTCAATTTTTCCTTAATGCTCATGAAGGTATCAACAGGCATTTTGGAAAATATGCGCTTAACAATTGAAAATGTAGCCTTTTTTGGTACATAAGTACATTAATGAAATTTCACAGGAAACATTATTTCTCACTAACCTTTGACTTTTTTAAAAATGAAAAGCCAAAAATGATTCTAAAGGTGATGAATTAACTGATGCATTTTCAGTCATGGTTACCAGTTTCCTATCTTTAAGCTTCAGTGAAACAAGGTACCAGTTTAGGGATTGGAATGGAGTAAAAATAAACTAAAATTTTAGTTTACCTACTTTACAGAAATTCCTTGTAATTTTACAGAGTAAAAACTGATGAAAATACATGCTTATCTTTAAAAAGTAACGGCAATTTGAAGTAATTCTCCATTATTGGTTTTTATCAATATAGGTTTTTGATTCTCACCCCTATTATCAAGTCTTCAAGCAGTTCATATACTTTTTGATATCATCCAGAAAGATACCATCTTTTACCTCCACATCATTGAAAAGAAAAGTGTTTTCTCAGTTTTATAATCTAGAAGTGGAATTATGTGGAGAGGTCTCCTTTTCTCTTTTCAGAGACATAAACCATTTTAATGACATAATGCAATTTGGAGCAATCGACTGCAGACTGAGGCTTGATGGTGCTGGAACCACAGCAAAGCCATTAGAGGCTGTCTTTCTGTCTCATAGCTGAAAATTAGGAATCATAGCTCTGACCGTCAGCAACTCATTCTAGCCACGGCATTACTGTCCCCATTTTACATCCTGCTGTCCTGGAGATCTCCAGGACCAGTCAGTGGTGAATCTCTGGGGCAACCCCTGATTGGAATCTTCGCCCAAGTGTTCACTTGTCGCCCCTTGACTCACATGGGGCTGTCCCAAGGAACTACCTCTGCCATTAAGAGGGAGATGCATTCATTATTCCAGTGTTCAAGCTTAGAATCTTAACCTAGTTAGCCCTGCCCTTCAAGACCTCTCTTCCTGAAGCCCAGGGACCCCCCAGAAGCATTGTACTTGGATGTTTTAGCTCTGTTGCACCAGAGACGACATTGTATCTTGCAGACAATGCTACTAGCCAATCCCTCTGCGGAGCAAAAAGAAAGAGCACTGACAGCTAAACGACCCCTGCTCCTGAGAATGCATATATTATTTACTTGGGAATAAGTAAATTAACTTATACTTCATAAATGAATAAATTAGTCTGCAAGATTCATTGATTTAAGAATACATGAAAATATATGGAGTAAACTATAATTCCCATAGATGTGTTTTTCTATTTCATTATAGACCTTAGAAAAAATACTAGTTTCAGATGCCACTCATCTCACCTTTAATGAAAGTGACAGTATAATTTAACATTAGAATCATGGTATTTTGAGAATGGAATGAAGCACTAATGATAATTGTACAGGAAAGTGCTGTACACCAGGTCCTTCCCCCCAGACTGGGATGTATGGTCACTAACTCTGCCTGATAGAGGAAAGAGAAGTGGCTCTCTTGGGGAATGATTAACTAGGGAAAGTATTTAAACACTCTAGTGTCCAGTGCCTATGCCTTAAAATCTTATTCCATAAAATCATTTAATGAAAGGTGTCATGGGAGATAGCGTTTTTGTTATATTTAAGAAAAAAATGACTATTTTTGTTACAGTTGCACTTTCGAATCTGCTTTTCTGTTCTACTTATTTTCATCTCGGTACCCTTTACTGCTTCATTATAAATACCTTGTACAGCTCTTTATTTTTCTTAAGTATGGTAAGGGAGACTCTTGATCTCCTCTCTAAATTCTGAATCAGAATATCTAAAAGCAAGGCCTAGGAATGTGTATTTTTAAATAATCTAGGTAAGGGGGTCTAGTGAGTCTCATGCCATAAAGTTGAAGAACCACTACCCCTGGAAAACTATGTCATAGCAAAAAGTGTTTCAACTTTGCTGTCAGGCAGAACTTGATGTGAATGAACCTCAGCTCTGCCATGTTCTATCTGTTTAATCTTGGGCAAGTGAACCAATTTGAGCCTCAGGCTATGTACCTGTGAATCTGCCGTGAAATTGTCTATAGTTGCCTATGAAATTACATACTTCCTGTGAATGAAACTGTGATACAGGGCAGATAATCAATGGGCATTACTTAGCTGTCTCCAACTCCTCCTGTTTGCTCAAGAGCAGTGGGAGCAGGTCACTAAGTTTTCAACTCTGCCTCTTCCCCTTACCCGTTGCACAACCCCAAACTGCCGCCCATACTTACCACAGAACTACCAATATACTTCGCACTTAGCAGTCACTTGATAAAGAGTATTTTGGGAGAAAGGCATGTTTTTGGTTGGGTGGAAGATTTTTGTTGTTATTTAACTGTAACTCCTTTGTACAAGAAAATACAGTAAATTCTCATGATTTGAGATAGTCAAGTCCTTTGAAGTTTTCAGAAACACTGAATTAGAGAATACTCAACTACTGATCTGAAAGCAAATGCAGAATCACACTCCTGGAAGACTTTGGTCACACATTTCATCAACCAGTCAATCCATAACCTTGTTTCTTGTGTGTTTCTGTTTAAAAACATCTCATTTAATATGGATTATTGATTCGTTAATGTGGAGCTCACAGACAACAGCAGTAGAGCTCATGCCTGCACAAAGCTTATCTAACAGGTATTTTCTCTGTAAAGTGCATCCCAGTCTTCCTGCACTTGTAAACACTACGCAGCACTTTAGCACTGCACTAGGAGTCTGTTTCAAACAGCAAAATCACCAAAAAAAATGCACAGAAATGAGAAAAATGTGGCACAAATAGGCCCCCCAAAGGACACTTGGCTTAATCATGAGAGGTGAGACAAGGAGGCCGTGTGTGCCTTGTTCACCCTCAGCTGGGAAGTCGCATGCCTGGCAACTCAGGTTATTTTGCTGCTCTGCACATATCCTTGAATGACCAGGAAAGCACCATGAATATTCATTCTGGGGTTACAAGTGACTTGTAACAAGTAGACAGTTCTCAGATCTGGAACCCGTGAGTAATGTGGGTTGACTGTGGGTTGCTGTCCTTAGCTCCGAAACGCATCTTTATCTACCGCTGGAGTGCCCAAGGAGATTCCACATGGTATTCAAGACATAAATCTAAAATGGAGAACAAACGACCGCAGGAAATACAGATAAAAGATGACTTTTCAAAATGTTTTCCCATCAGCAGTGTATGAGTGATACAGATCCTCTGTGTCCTCCTCCACATTTGGTGTCATCACTATCTTAATCATTCTGATAGGTGTGTAATCGTCCCTCTCTGTGATTTTATTTTGCATTTCCCTAGTAGCTCATAGCTTGGAAGTTTCTTAAACAGTTAAACATGCAACCGCCATATGACCCAGTGATTGCACCCTTGAGCATTCAATCCAAAGAAATGAAAACTTTGGTTCACAAAAATACCCGTATGGGATGCTCATGGCACCTTCATTTGCAATAATCAGAAACTGTGGAAATAACCAAAATTACTGATAAACACAACAATCTGAATGAATCTCTAGGAAGTTATGCTAAGTGAATAAAGTCCATTTCAAAATGTTACATACTATATGATTCCATTTATGTAACATTGTTGAAATGAGAAAATTATAGAAATGGAAAACAGATTAGTGGTTCCAATGGATTAAAAGGAGGTGGTAAGAATAGGAGGGAGGTGGGTGAGCCACAGAACGGCATCACTAAGGATCCCCGCAGCAATGGAAACATTGATTTGTAACAGTGTCAATATCCTGGTTGGGATATTGTACCATAGTTTTGACAGATTACCTTTTGGGGAAAATGGATGAAGGATACAGGGGAGCTCTGTATTATTTCTTAAAAGTATGTGAATGTATGTATGATTATTGCAAAATTAGAATCTTAGTGAAAAAATGACAGAAATATTTTCTCAAGTAAAATGATGACTTTCCTTTATCTAAGTCTCAGTTGATTCTTTGACTGATTTTTGTTCACCAAGGCAT
Source organism: Manis pentadactyla (assembly GCF_030020395.1). Classification (NCBI taxonomy): domain Eukaryota; kingdom Metazoa; phylum Chordata; class Mammalia; order Pholidota; family Manidae; genus Manis; species Manis pentadactyla. The sequence continues at coordinate 96,835,915 of NC_080021.1, read as the reverse complement.
TTAACAATCTCTTAACATTTAAAGAGATGAAAAAGGGATTAATTAGGTATTTGAAACATTTCTAAAGGTAACTTATTAAAAATGTACACAGCACATACAATTAACTGATAACAATAACACTTTGATAGTGGTAATATTAAAGACCTATCATGTTTCATCACTGTTCTAAATCAAATATTAACCACATAATTTTCATTTCAAAAAAGTCTTTACACAAAGGAAAATATATACAATAAAGTAGACAATGCTAATGTATTTGACTCTTTTAGAATGAGGAAACTAAGGCTCAACTTGTAGGTGGAGGTATAGATGACATTGTTCACACTGCAGGATTGATTTATACTGTGTTGTCTATTGATTATACTTTTGGACCATGAGGATGAGAGCAGATGTACAGAACTATGATGTGTCATTATTGGTGGGCCAGTTCCTGTGCATGTGCAAATCAGAATCACTCAGGCATGAACAGGATTAATATGGGCTTCTAGTCCATCTCATACTCTCTTATATATAAATGTATGATTTTCCGATATGTAACGAAGGGACTGATAATATACATAAAATAAGATTTTCTTTCTGAAAAAGAAGAGAATGGGCCTCTTCAAGATAGGTCCTGTGTTAATTTCCTAAGGTTGCCATGACAGAAAATCATAAACTGGGTAGGTTAAACGACAGCAATGGATTGTCTATGAGGGAGAATCACTGCCATGCCTCTTCCCCTAGCTTCTGATCATTTGTGGGGAGTTTGGGGCATCTCCTTGCTTCTGGAAGTATCACCCCGATTTCTGCCTTCATCTTCACATGGTGTTCTCCCTATGGGCATGTTTGTGCCTAACTTTCCCCTTCCTCTGGGCATGTCTGCACACCAGACATACTGGATCAGGAGTCCACCCTGCTCCATGAAGTATGACCTCATCTTAACTTACTACATCTGCAGTGATCCTACTTCTGAATCACTTTCCATTCTCAGGCACTGAAGGTTAGGATTTCAACACATGAAATTTGGGGGACACAATTCAAACCATAACAGATTCCATCTCCCATTCTTATCCCATGGATATGATAGACAAAGCTGTCACTGGGTTATCAAATGAGCTCTGTCCAAGGTGCAAGGGTAGAAAATTATCCTAAATGATAAAAAGGTAAGCAGTCATTTTCATAGGTATATTTTTGGCTTTTTTTAACTAAATCAAGAGAATTAAAGTTAATAGTCTGAAGGTGGGAAGTGTAAAGTGTTTGTGATCAATCCTGTAACTTTCATTTGCATTAATAACAGAAGAAAATCAAACATTTTAAGAAAGTTACATTATTTCCTTTCCAAATGTCTTGAAAGTGCCAATGTGAATTTTTCAGTTCTTTAAGTGTAGGTAGATTTGTTTGACAAGATTAATAGATTGTTCAACCAGGAATAAGCTTTAAACAAACAGTCTAATTCCAATGGAAATTTATTGAAATAGGAATATCCTTAGAATTACCCCCAATCTATTTATTTTAGGGAAACCAAATATATTAAGAAATAAAAACAAATACCAAAATGTTTGTTAAGGGTTACCGCTTTTCATTATGAGCACATTGTTTAAATTAGTACACTCTCAGGTTGATGGGAAAGTATATGCCTACACTCAAGGCAATTGTCACTATATTATATAGAACGATAATACACTAAGAAAAAAAAATCCAAGTGAGTTGTTTAAAACTGTGTAAACCAATGACTTGATTGACTGCAGGGTTTTTTCCCCCACTTGTGAAGCAGATAGGCTGACATCCTGTGTACCTATCCGGAGATGATTATTCAAAGTGCAAATTAATGTCATACCCCACACATTCAAACCTCTTCTGACTTTGGTTCTCTGATCCTCTCACTCATGTGCACATCAAAACCATTCTGTAATGGGAGTAATGGAACTTTGGTACCTAAGGAAGATGAATGAATGTTTCTGTAGAACACTACTGTTTAGCCATGAAAAGAATAAAAACGGGTGGGTGGCTTCAAATGTAAGTAGGGGGAAAAAACAAATTCTAAGAAATAAGAGGGCTTGGTAACCATTTGGAAAGACATGAGCTATTTTTAGATGTAAAGAGGATGTGGTGATTAACCTGAAGCCTGAAGCCATGTAAATCCAGATGCAGCACTTTCCAGTACCAAAATGCACTGTAAGGTGTTGCATCCTACCAACATTATGAGGAGGGAAATAAGTATTTTCTGTTTTGAACCTCCAAATGATTTTCAAATATAAACTGAAGACATTCTGTATTATTAGGTAGATAGAGAAGAGTGATTTCAAATTATTTTTGATACAAAATATTAAATGTTAAATATCAAAAGCAACTTCCTAACGGAATTGTGTATTTTAAATGTTGGGAATAGCTAACTCTTAAATCCAGTCACACAGATATAATGGAGCTAGTGTTATTGTGTATTAAGTCTTAATAGTTTTAAATATTCTTCCAACTCACAGCTATCCACTTTCCACAGATGAGATTCGGGAGCTGTTGTCTCAAGTAAATTATTTTTCTGAAAATACAACAAATCAACTCAAATTCTGTATGGGGATGATGTCCATTCTCCGGCAACGATGACATTCCTGTCTTCCTGAACCTTTGACTTTATCTTCATCCTCTCCCATCCACTAATCAACTTAAGGTCTCACCCCAACTTGCCATGGTTTCAGTTTAAAGCAGGCTTCCCTGAGTATTCAAAAATTAGGAGATATTTTATACACTTCCAGATAAAAGGAAAATAAAAAAATAATTTTATAATTTAGCATAATAAGACAGACCTAGATTTGAAATTGCAAGTATTACTTATCCATGGATAGTGATCCCCACCTCCCAAGTTATGAGAGTTAAATGATATTATATGTAAATACAACAGACAGTATTATTATGCTTCTGTAAATAACTGGCTCTGATTAAAATCACAGATTAGCTCTTCACAAATTGTAGCTGAACAGTTACAGACGAGCAAGGCAGCAGTAACTGTCTTCAGTCGTGAGAAGATACCTAATGGCAGAAAATGGGTAATCAAATCTGAGCACATCCTTGACAACAGCTTTCACTGAGGTGAACTTTTTTCCTTCTTATCAATTCACTTATGAAGCCTGATGGTCAGCATCTTCAGTATATTTCACTAGGTGTGCATGCAGTTATCATCTTTTTGTAAAGCCATCTGGCTAATTATTACCAAGGAATTGGAGGTGAAGAATCCTTCATCTATTGAATTCTTGTATTTTGTTTAATATCATATGAACAAAGATCCCCCATGCATCCTTTCTCTGAAAAATTTGGAAAAAATAAGAAAATGAAAAAAAAAAACATGTTTATTATATAAAGGCTAGGCTCACCCTCAAAGTGTCTATCCTGAGGGCATTGTATTACGTGTAGTTAAAAATGTCTAACCTGGCATTTAACCTTCTCCATTTAATCTATAGTATAAAGAATCGTTATCCGTTATTATTTATGAAGGATATTGTCTGCCTTCTCCATGATAATTTTGTTAAGACTGAACTTAGGTTAGCCTTCTTTGTTGATCCCAATGTGTGCAGACACTGTAGCTCAAACTGTTCAGCTCAAGGGGCACATGTGTGCCCCTCGCAGTCTCTCTCACTCTCGCTTTCTCTTTTGCTCTTCACAATGGGAGGTGTATAAACCCATCAACCCTAAAGAACAGCACTGCAATTCTAAAGAATCCCTGCCACACCCTGTAGGTACATCAACCTGACTTTGGGGAGCTGAGATGATCATACACATAAAGCAATTGTTTGTTTTACATTCATTCTGCAAAGACACAGAGAATTACCTGAATCCTCTCAGAATCACTTGAATCCCTCTCCTACCCTAGCAAAAAGAGAGTGCGAAGAGGCTGTGAGTCACATACATATATGCAATATACATTATATGTGTTTCCCTCTGGGAAAAGATGCTGAATGGAAAGGGAGAGATTTTTGATGCAGGATTCTGATTCCCCAGACTGTAACTTTCCTGAGAAAGCCAACTGACATTTTATTTTATAGTAAAACCATGTAACTTTAAAAGCATAAGAACTGAAAAACTCTTCAGACTTAAAATTTGGGACCAAAGATGTGGGGAAAAACCCCTGTTAAAGAGAAATTACATTGATGATAATAGAGGAAAGCAAGAACAAAAACCTGTCACTGCTCTAGGCTAGCAAATAGTAATGATTCAAACAATAGATTGATGGCTGGCATTTGAGAGGGCGATTTACAACCATTCCATTTTGGGGCCAGTGTGTTTGTTTACTATTTTTTTCAGGTCTAAAAGTCTGCAGAAACTTCCTCTTCCAACGTATCTATCAAGCTGCATGTGTCTTTTTAAAATATCATTCAGATTCAGTATCCTCATTTAAATAAACAAATCCTTAATCCCCAAGACAATAGAAACATGGAAAAGTATTCCTAAATAATTCTATTGTTCCTATTATTAATCTTTAAATATTACCATTAGTCTGTTACCTCTTACATTATGTCTTGTATGTTAGTATAATATTACCTCTTGTATCAGGTCTGTGCTTACAAATGAAGAATAATATCTTAGAGAACATTTCTAAATGACCGTTGGAGGATGAGACAGTTTGTAAGCCACCATTTTACTGACAGTGTAAATTCCTGACCAAAAGGACTCTGATTTGACATATGGCACAAGGCAGCCCAGTGTACTATCCCTAAATACTAAATTATATATTAAAAGAGATTGCCAATTTGAGCATAAACTGGATAGAAATTGAAGATCTGACTCATATACCACCCAAAGATTTTGATGTTTGGCATTTGAACACTTGTAAGTATATCATTCTATTACTTTAGAGAAAACGATACCTTGTATGCTAAATTAGAAATCAGGTTTTCACATTTTTCTGTTTTTTCTTCAGAATACTTATAAAGATAATGCCACATGCTCATACTGCAACACTAAGACGGTTTTATTTTTCTTGCCCACCTCTTCCTGTAAGTTGGCCTGTTGACTAAGAGACACCATTATCTAACTGTTCTGTGCCTTTGTTTACCCTCAGGAAAGATAGTCCTAGTTCACGAACCACTTTGACAGTCTTTCCTGGAACATTCTGTATAAAGTGCAAAGTGTTGTCATTTGCATTTTCTACTGTTGGTGTGAGGTGATATGTCCAGGTATTGAATTTACAGTGGTAATATGAACTAAGTTCTTTTCTAAACTCGAGGGAGACACTCAGTCATGAAGTGGCACAGAGTGACTCCAGTGGAATAAAACAGAGTTATCAGGATACTCTGTCCGGGCAGTATAATGACTCTGTTGGTGACAGCTTGTCTGCTGCCTAGTGGTATTAATAAAGAGACTTTTTCTGGGGAACCTTGTGCTGGCTTTGCTTTCATGTGCTCTGCCAAGGCATATACCCTGTCATTGACTCACTTTGCATTTCATGATGGACAAAGGACTCTTGGAAAAAGGCACCTGGTAGTTTCACTGTACTGAGATTTTGTTTTTATTCTTGAGAGGAACCTTCAATCATTTAAAATAGATATTTGCCTTCTCCACCCAAAGAAAACCAAAACCAGCTCCTTTACTTATTTTAGCTTAATTACTACTACTTTATTGATCACAGAGCACATACATTAAAAAATGGTAATACTAAAATATATCTGCACGATATAGTTAATAATATTGGTAGTAAGATCATATATTTGCTGCTTGGTGCAGATGGTGCAGGATTGGGAATTTGGGAGGGATTCTCAGGATCAGGGAACTCAAATGGGCTTCAGTCTAATGGAACAAAGCTAAATTTCATTTGATTCAAAAAATAGTGACCCAGTTCAATCTTATCTCATGTTCAAAACAGCTTATTCATTTGTTTTTGACAAGTGTACATTTCATTATCCTATAAGGTTAGCGAGAGGAAGTCAAGGTTATAATGAGAAGTACAGAAGGGAAATACCACACTAAAGTCTGCTTTTTTTTTTTTGTGGTGATTTGACCTCAAGAAAAAGCACTTAGATTCTGAATTTTCATAAAAGCTCATGCTCAACAAGACTCATGATAGAAGTTGTGAGAAAGTCTATCTCTGAAAACTTTTTGCATAATTTTCATATCAGAGAAATTGGTTTGTTTAGATAATCTGCAAGTATACATTTCAATTTTTGCTCAAGTAATCAGAAAAGTATCCCAGAGTAATTAATCCTATTTACTATTATATTGCACTATCATGCCATTATTCAAATAGAAAAAGGGAATGGCGGGCTGCGTGGAAGAGAAAATAAACGTCAAGAGATTTCTGGTTCTAGCAGCTCATGATTTAGCTTATTTAGATCATTTATTTAGTTAAGTGACCAAAATGTTTACTATGACTCATGAATGTGGTTAATTTGAAAACCAACATATTAGTAATATCTGTCTAATTAAACTTAAGAGCCTAGTTCACAAGCAGCTGACACGTAAGGGGACCAATACCTCAAAGCCGCCAGAAGGCGACCTACTACCTGGTGGAGAGCAGACGTACTCGGTAGAAACACAGCAAAGCCAACAAGGCATAATAAAGGTCCTAAAGGCTATTCACACAGACGGCAGCGTTTCTACCTCTGATTAACTACCTCTGGGTACTAAGATTTTTCAGTATTTTCAAAAAATTATATAATAAAAATATTTGAATAAAAGAAGGGGGAAAAGAGAATGTAGATTCATCTGATCTTCAGAGAGAAACATTAGCTTTATTCCTCTTCCCTCATAATCTTGCTTCTCTCATCAATTATTTGACCAAAAAAGCAAACTGTTAGAAGCTGCTGGTTGGAAAACTGTACCTTCTTGAGCACTCCCAGGAAAACAAACCTGTGAAGAGCAGCGACCGCAGGGACTCTTACTGAACACATCTCCTCGACCTGGAAAGATCCCCCTTTTTGGGCAAAAGTTAGCTACAATTTCCTGATACAACTTATACAATTCTATTTCTTTTTCTTGCTAATTAAGATATCATTGATATACAATCTTACAAAGGTTTCACATGAGCGACTCCTTATGTTTCTTATACAATTTTCTTATATATAAAAGGATTGTTCCAAAGTATGCTCCTCTCTGATGCTATTAAGGAGATCGGCCTTTCACCTGCTAGAATGAGAAAATGTATTGAGAGGAGTTGTACAAGTTGATTACCTATTAATACAGTAAATAAAGATATAAACGGACACATCACATTCTGTACTTACAAGCAAATTCTAATATTAACTGACAGTAAATAAAGGAGAGTGAGGACAAGCAAAAAAGGGAGTCAATTTGTAGAATACTTAAAAAGAAAAACAAAAACAAAAACAGTATAAATCACCAAGTCAACAAATTCAGCCTCCCATTAATCTGTGAATTTTAAAAAGACTGATTTAGCTGAGCCATCCAGCTCCAAGGATTAACTTAAAAGCAAACCATTCCTAGGTGCATTCAGTGTATTCTAATGAGTGTGTTGGCTTCATATTTCCAGAGGGCACAATCTGTCAGAGAACCTACATCCTCATGTGCTCTTGCCTGCTTTGGTTTACTCCAGCAGGATATTGGACTAGATTCCAAGTTATTTCGGGGGCATAGCAAAGCAAATTTGTGACAAATATTCATTCATTAAAGCAAGCCAAACCAAAGCAGAAGCCCTAGTAGATTGTTCTAGTTGATCTGCAATTCCTCATAACCATTTTTATTTCCATGCTACATGACACCTGTGTCAAAGCTGTAATTTTCAACCTACTTGTCTTTATCACTTGGTATGTCTTTCATTATTATCATAATTTTCATTTTTAAAATATGTCGCCTTAAATTTGGGGATCATTGGAACTATCTTATATATATTTGAACTAAATGATAGCATGTATGTGTTATATATTCATTACATACATATTACGTGTATAATATACAATGTATATTTATTATATTTAATGTTTGTATATTATGTATATGTTATATTCATATATAATTATATATAAATTATATATTATACTTATATAAAAATTATAATATCTCTATAGTAGCATATATTTGATATTTTATACCTTATATGTAAAAATATGATTTTATACATTATATATAAAATATTTTACTATATATATTAAAACATACATATATGAAATGTATTACATAATGCATAAACATGTTTGTAATATATACACTATATACTATAATAAACTAAGTATGTACTATATATATATACTTGGTATATATAGTTTTGTATATGTATAATATATGTATTATACACATATACTAAGTATATACTTAGTTCAACATGACATAAAGTCATTTAAGAGTAATAATGTCAAGATTTTATCCCCATTTGACATCTTAGTGCAGTTCTTATGGTTTGAAAATAGGTAAAGAAGATATTCCAATAATTTTTAATTTAATTCCAAATCCACTAATATGATGAGAGCTGCCTTAAAGCTGCATGTGTTGAATACCACAGTATAAGGATAGAAACTGTCACACAGACACAGAAAACAAAGGGGAGACTGAATAAAGTGAATTCTCAGCAGCAGATGTCAAGCATGCCATTCTTTTCTGCCTTAAGTGACTCTAACCTGAAAACACACACACAAGCTCACAAAAAGGACAGAGAGTTGGGAATGCGTTTCCTTTTATTTTTGTGACATTTGTTCATTAGATGTTTTAAAATCTGCTACCACACTAATATTGTAGGAGGTACCTCCTAGGGATGGTCATTCAATGATTGTGGGCACTTACTGTGGGCCGAGTATCATGTAAGGAACGGAAAGTAGATTAAATCCTACAATTTGGTAGGTTGTACAAAATTAGTGAAAAGTTCCAATACTGTGTTATGAAAACTGTTTTTACAAACTTTACAAAGTAATACTAGATAAAATATGTTAGTAAATAAAATCTGGTTGATAAAATCCTACCATTTGGTAGATTGTATGAAATTAGAGAAAATTTCCAATACTGTTATGAAAACTGTTTTTACAAACTTTAAAAAGTAATAGCAGAACCTCTTCCCCCTGTACTTACTTAGTATCATGTAAAAATTTATACAAAAAAGAAAAACACCCCACAAACATGAGACGAATACAGAAAAACACACATTTTTTATGCATAAGATTAGACACAATGTTGGCAAGTATGAGAATAGTGGGAAAACAGACCTATAAAGTGTCTGAAAATTTTAACTAACTTGTGGAAATGCTATCATTTATCTCAGGCACCACACATTTCTCAGCTTGGGAGACACTGAGCAGGAGTTAGCCAGACTCTATGTGGTCTCCCACATGGAGAGACATGTTGTCAGTGCAGGAAACTGCTACACTTATTATATTCATGGTCTTTTAGAACAGGGAAGTCTGATGTGAGTAATATGCACCTCTGGAACTCATAAGGAGCCGATGTGGTCATGGCGGGATGGACAGACCTGAGGTGTATGCGTGCTGTCCCCATTGGTGACAGCATGCACAGCACAGGAAGCAAAGGCAATGTCTAGAGGGAGAAAGGCTGTGGTGTGATTGTGGCATCTATTCTCACCATTCAGAGCCAAACAGGGTTCTGGGGCAGTTTCTTCAGCTATTTTTGTTGTCAGTTTCTTACAACAATGGACTCCAGCACTAACAGCCATAGTGATTTTTGGCTTTCAACTTCTGCTCCAGTGGAAATGGTCCCCTTCCCCCCAGGTAATGCAAGACCTGCCCACTAGACTGTGAGCCATAGCTATAATTCTCATCTGGAATTTGGACATAGTTCAGTTCCTATGTGCCTGTCCTGTAGGTGAGTGGAAGGCTCAATTCTGACTTGGAAAGTAATCCATTCATTCTTCAATGATTCTATATCTAGGTTCATGTTCAGAGTGAGGTTCGACATAACATGCATTTACAAGTATGAGTTGCCTATATTGGTGTTTCTACTATCCTTACAGACAGGTCAGGCACTTATTCTGGTAATGGTTATCCAGGGTCTGAGGAACATTCAGATCATTACCAATGACTCCCTAACCATCCCGTGCATATTCAAAGCCGTGGAACCAAATGGAAGTGGGCTTTTGAATAGAAGATTTAGTTAAGATTTCTCTTATATGTCAGGTAATTTTTCTCTCTTGATAGCAGGAATACGTAAATGAATTACACTGAGCAGGGGTAATAAGTAAAAGGAAAGGGAACAAGAAATTGTGCATTAAGTAATGCAGAATCATGATGTGCAATGCTAGGTCACAGGTGTGAAGATCTATAGCTGAATGGAGCTTAAGCAATTCATTAATTTTATAGTGAATTGCACTTTTGGTCGTGCAGAACTTATTTATGCTAGAGATCCTCCAGGAAAAAAAAAAATGCAAATAGCACACAAGTTAGAAACATCTACTGAAACCCTTTATTTGTCCTTGTGTTTTAGTTGGGAGACAAGTAGAGATATGCATCTGAATGTCAGATTTGAATACACAGTAAATAAAATGCAACACAGTATTGGAAATATGTATAGACTTTCAAGACTGAGACAGAAATAGTCTTCTACTTTTATGTAATGCAGCTCTCAGTGTGAAAACAATGTTTCTTACCCAGGACTTCTCTCTTTCAAGGAGAAAAGGGATCAAAGAGAGAGTTTAGGAGAGAGAAGATGGTAACAAAGTTCTGAAAAATGAGCCCCATGACATTTATCCTACTTCTTCCTTGGTCAGTTTTCTGCAGGCAGATCATGCAGTGGAATTTTAGTGTGTCAGGTCTCTGTGAAGTGTCTAGTTGATAGCACCAGTAATGAAAGTCAGAATTATTTTTCTGCAATTCTTTTGACACCAACCTGCCAATTTCTATCCTAGTTCATATAAACATTTTTTCTGTATAAATGGTTATGTGGTTTGTCTTGAAGAGGTCTCTTTATTTCTGGAACAATTTTATTTAGTAATAAACAGGAGTGTTTCTAATAACTATTGAGTTATTCATATTAATTTGTCAATTAAAATAGCCCAAAACTATTAAGTGTAATAGTGCAAGTAACACTGCTATTCTACCTTTACATGATCTATGTTGTATACAGTTAGTAAAAAAGGACTCCAGTATACTGACTGTAAGGTTGGAGGCACCGGAGGGAGGGGTGAGCACATCGGACACTGATGATGTGCCAAAGTCCCCGGTTGCTGCCCCCTCCCAACATGAAAAACGTGTCTTAGGCTAGCCAATCCTCATGTGGCTGTAAATCTAAGCTCTGCCTCCCCCTACCTTCTTTAAAAACTCACTGCCTGCCCTGCTGAGCGCTGCTTCTCCAGCCTGTGTTTCAGACTGGTGAACCTCGCCTGGGATTGCACTCAAATAAACTGCCTGGCCCTTTGTTGCCTCTCGTCGCTGGCTTATTTCGGTTAAAATTTATCTTACACTGACGTATTTGCATATTGTGCAGTTTGTTAATAGATTACAATGCTATTTTGCTTATGCAAGCATGAATTTGGCTTTTTCTCTTTTTGTTCATTTTTGGTTCCACCCTTTTTTTCTGTGAAGTCATTGCCTTCTTAAGCAAAGTTAAGAATGCTTATGTAAGTAGGACATTGCTTCCTGCCAGCTGTGCTAGCTATTTAACATTCCTCTGGTGAGCTCCGAATGACAGAAAGTGCTCCCTAAGCCAGAGAGGGTCTCTCTGCATCAGGGTTAGGTCCTGTTCCTGCTCCCCAACACCCAGGCAGTTGCACTTACTTTATTGCAGAGCTGCTTCCTTCTGAAGGTTCTGGAAGTTGGCAGCTTTATTGGAAGTAAAACCTGAGCATTGTTCCATGCCTTTGATAGCCATCTTCCTATTCATTCAACTATCTTACTGGTTACTGTGTGAAGAGCCAGGGATGAGAAATCAAAAACAAACAAACAAAAAACAAATAAGGTATGATCCTTCTCTTCTAGAAATTCATAGACTGGGGAAGGCAGATGTGCAGACAAGCTAGTGCTATCTCTAATAGTTCAGTAATTCGACTTCTGGTGTCATACAGTCCTAAATTTGAATGCTGTTTCCCAGCTGTGTGACCCTGGACAAGCCACATATTCTCTTACACATTAGTTTCCTCATTTGTTAAATGCAGGTGATGTCAATACCCACTTCCTATGTTCATTGTGAGAATATGGCAAGCTTACAAAGTTAATACAGACCATGGCACATAATTAGCTCTCAGCAATGATGTCGTATTCTGATGAGTGCATGCTGGGATGGGGAGAGTAGGGATTGCTACACGGCAAGGGAGGCTCCCGCCCTCACCTAAAGGCACTTAGAGATTACCTTCCGGTGGCTTCTCTGGAAGGTCTGGTCATAGAGTGCTATTTAATGTGTAAAGGAGTCAAAGCCACAGAAAAACCCTTTTTGTTGAGAAAGAAACCATTGGCCTCATGATTAAACTCTCCATTGATGAAAGAAAATGATGAGGAATACTCAGAGTGCAGTATTATTGGTACCCCAGGAGCGTCAGAGTGCATGTGCTGTACTCATACATCTTTTGTCATTGGCGCCTACTTGTGGTGCCTGCCCTACCATTCAATCATCCACCATAGCTAGGAAGATAAACCGACTCCGGAGAAGCAGAGAACAATACTGCAGTTTTTTAATCTGTCACAGCTCTTCCTCCACTTCAAAGTTGACTTGACAACTGCATTTATTTCACATCGCAATTGCTGCAGGTTAATAATATTGTTTTATCAGGGAACATTTATCTTGAGGAAGAAAGTTACCTAATATAGCTGATAACTTATCCAAGGACAAATAGAAAGGGGGCTGTATCTTGAGGGTAATGCTAATGCCTGGCATGCTATAAAAATAAATGAAATCTGATTAACACTATTGGGGAGAAGAATAAGTCATAGCTTCTATGAAATATTATTTTCCTGATTAGAACCATTTCCATTTTTTGTCAGCTTAAAATATTGTATTAAAGATGAGATGACTTTAAAACTGTGACAGATATTTCAAGTCCTGTGATTAAAAGGGGTTGTTATAGGCTTGTAATCCTGAGGGTTTAGTCTAAAGTATTTTCTCCATAAATTGAAAGAGAAACACACTAGGAATTCAGAAGATTTTAATTAAAGTTGTTCAAAAAAAAAAGTGTAATGGGGATTTTAAAGGCTGGTTCACTAAGGATTTTTGAAAATGAATTTAATTTATAGAATTTGCTAGCAAATTTGGTGATGTCAAAAAAGCCTACATATGCATAATATATATTTTCATGGAAGGATTATTATTAATTACCCTGCTTTTACTAATTCACAAAGGTTAGTCCATTTTCCTCTCCATTCCAAATATGTATTATTAAGCCTGTCACCTAAAAAAATGGTAATACAATGCTTTTTAAAGGAGGGGAATAGACCACAAGAGGTCAAACAGTATTATCTTAACTATGGAACTAATTTCTTTTCAAAAATAGTTCATTAGTGTATAAAATGAGAACAATTTCGGTCCTAAGCGAAGAAAGAATGCACAATTGCATAATTTATTTTGAATTGGACAGCTGAAACACAGCCAGTATAAAAATCACTCATTCTTGTTTTTCTGTAAAATTGCCTGCAGCATCGTGCAGCATCCTCAGAATGTGTTACACAACTGTAGCACCAAAGTTCAGCAATGCAGAGGACAGCATGAAAGCCAGGATTGTGCAAAGAAGCAGGCAAGTTGTTTATAGTGATGCAGGTGTGGTTTCTGTAATAAATCAGCCCTCTAATAATGATAATAGCTTGTGTTTATGCAGGTCCTTTCTTTATGAAGCCCGATGTGTTTTTAAAATATGATTCTGTTAATTCAGAATGCACCCTTATGATTAGGAAGGGCACAGGTTTAATTAACTCTATTTTATGGATGAGAAAACTCATAATGTCCTCTGTTGATAGAAAAATTCAATATTTCTTTCTATTGCCTAGTGAGGCAATTGCTGGATTCAATATTTCTTTTTATTGCCTACTGAGTCCTTGGTAAGGCAACAGTAGGTCTGAACTGATCACCAAAGAAATGACTGAAAAAGGGGCCAGGGATGGGAGAAGAAAGGGGACAATTACAGGAAATGTGCATTGTGGTACCAGCCTGTCTTCTGAATTTCTGATGCAATATTCCAATGCAAAAGTTCCAACTTTTGTGTTAGAAAACCCCAAAGACTGTGATGTTTAAGAAAAAAACAACCAAGTTGTCAATAACTAGGGTGTTTTAGAAGGGCCAAGCTCTGATGCACATAAACCCACAAGGAATAGTTACAATGTTTTGTTATAAAACTTGACATTTACTTAAGTCATCTGAAAGACTGGTGCACCCTTGTTTAAAATGAATCACTCAATTTATTATGAATTAATTCTTCAGTGGGCTCTGAAGTCTCTTAAGAAAATGGAAAGGAAATGAGATGATAAATTGAGAAGGAAGAGAGGAACCTACAGACTGGCCTCTTTTTCTCACTCTCAGGAAATCTGTGCCCTTCCTCCATTCAGCAAATGTCTACTGTGTGCCAGCCATTGGGAACCCACTGCATTGCAAGGACTCTCAAGTGCTATTGTGGTTAAGTTTGTTTTGCTTTGTGTTCTTTTAATTTTTTTAACTTAGAAAATGGTGTCATCTCTGGAACTTCTCTTGAAAATGCAGAATTTATGATGATGTCACGATGGGTGTGCAGAGTGGGGAAAGGCGAGTCCAAGTGCCAAGCTAAGTCTACCAGTCCTTTTATTTTTTTTTTCTGTAAGTTTCAGGTATACAGTATTGTAATTCAACATCTGCAGACACTACAAGGTGATCATCCCCAAAAGTCTAGTTATCATTCATCTAAACTGAACACCCCTTTTAAATACGAGAAGGCTAGAAGAAAGGCAACTTCCAGCTTGTGAACCAGACAGCCTCCTCCCTCTACACCCAGGACCAAATCATGAGGTGACTTTCACAGTTGGTTCTTCAAACCAACTCATTTATTCACTCACTTCTATTCAACAAATACTTATTCAGGCACTTATATGTGAGACAGTGTTTTTAGGGCTGGGGATTTAGCAGCCAAGAGTACAGACATGTCCTTGCTCTTACGGAGTTTATAGTCTGGTGTGCACAGTGGCATTTTGCCAATAGAATGATTCATACACTCAGAAGTTTAGCAACTCTTCTGAATACCTGAAATAGCATATCCATTGTACACCTAATTTTAATAAATTGGTTTTATAACCAGATTAATAGACCAGGTCTTCAATTCCAAGCAAAATAAGGGGAATGCCCCAGTGAATGACTCATTTGTTGTCTCTTGTGAAGACAATCAATAAGGCATTGGCAAAAGGGATTTACCAGTAAATACAGGGCCATTCCCATTTTTGGGTGACAGTCTTTCAGGTCTCAAGAAAATGTAAAATTTTATCAAGTTTTCTGAGCTCAGGCCCTATGCATTTCTCTGTCATCTCATGTGGATGCACTCCTGGGAAAGATGCTAATGTGGCAGGGAAGGCACATTAATGACCCCTTCTACAAAGTTCTCATAAGTTTCTTCACTGTTGTACATGGTGGGGCCATTGTAAAGGCCTTTTAGGTCATTATGATAAATCTGCTGCTTTTTAGGCGGCATTTGGCTTGGGAACATTATTTTCTGCAACAGTTGAAGAGGAAAAGCAAATGCAGATTTAGGGGAAGGATGGTTGATCAGTCAGAGGCTAATCAGAAAACAGAGTCCCCTGAGAATCCAAAGAGGGCTTGTAGGTTGGAGAATGGGAAAGCTTAAAGCAAAACAGGAATAGCGAGGCATTCAGACGGAGGTTCTCAGAGGAGGCAGTGCCCATCACCTCCAGGCTGGAAGCCAAGGAGAAGAATGTCAGGTGAGTGGAGCTTAGGGAGTCCAGTTTCCCTGGGGAAGCTGGAGCCATAGTGGACCTGCCAGGCAAGAGCTCGAGTCACAGAAGAAACATTGCCACTGTCACATCTTCATTGGAAGCAGAGAGGACGAGGGATATGCACCCAGTGTTCTCTTTGTCTCCACATCCCACACTCCACCTTCAGTATACACGCAGACACTCCTAGTTGGAAGTCCACTGATATACGGGATCCCAACCTAAGGGAACTGAGCCTACCTGTCATACACGGAAGAGCTCATGAAAAGTGAGTCGTGCATGTGAGAGCAAACAAACCCAGCACAGCCGCGGAGAGTCAAGAAATAAACCTCCTTGTTGTTGCCTAGAGACATTTACACAGACAGCTGAGGGAAGTGAGCGACATAGTCTTAAAAAATATTATTAAAAAATAAATGGAAATACTGTATTTTGAAGAATAATGGAAATATTAAGTAGGAAATGAAAAATATTAAGTATGCAAATGAAAACATGAAAAATTACCTGGCGAGTTCAGTGGCTGCAAACAAAATGAAGATGTAAAAGCATTAGCAGGTCTGTATGTCAGAAATAACCAGCTGGAAACTATAAATAAATTTTTACAAGATCACAATTATAAGATCAACAAAATCAAATTTGCCCTCCATTGTGTTTATTTTAAAAATTTTTCATTTATAAACAATGAGGGGGATATAAATAAAGAGAAAATGCTACCAAAATCTTTATGCAGAGTAATGAAAACAGATTTTAAATTATATACACCTTGTTTCTGGATGGCAATGCCCAATATAATCAATATGTTTGTTTCACAAATGAATGCATTTTAACACAAATCTGAGATGAAATTCTAATAATGGCATTTTTTTTGTTTGATTGAACTTGTTTTGTTTGTGGAACATCTGTAATTTTGTTTATGAATTATCTGGAAAAATAATCAAATGGAATAGCTAATTCATGTTTAAAAATATCAGAGTGATAAAGCATATCCAAATGTGAATAAAGGCCCCAAAGCTATGGTCACTAGACTAGCAAAACTTTCTTGTAAGACTAAAGAGTTAAATGAATAGAATAAAATAGGAAGTCCAATGCACACATTGTAGTCTACATTGAAATCCATAAAATTTAATATTTTAAAATAGTATGTCACATTACAGAGAATTAATGGCATTAAGGATGATGGCATATTATGAAATACGACTAACACAGGGAAATCTTTATATTGAATGAGAAAAACCAGTATACAACGTATGTTATCAAGGTATATCTATGTATATATAAAACAAATACGCACACAAAAATATAGGAAGAAAATATTTATAATATATGAATAAGCTTTAATATTATTAACATTATTAAATAGGAGGCAATTTATTTTCTTCTGCTTTCCAAACTTAGCCTAAGAGGATGCACTAATTTATGATTTAACTAGATTTGGGACAAATTCTTAATAATAGGTAGAATGTGTTGAGTCCTCAATATGATTTGGCAGACAGTATTCTAAGTCATTTGACATGAATGAACTAATTTAATCCTCTTAATAAATTTACAAGGAACACACTCCCTACACCCCCATCATACAAATAATAAAACAAAAGCCGAGAAATTGTTGGCAACTTGGAGAAGATCACAGAATTACAGGCAGATCCAGGATCTGGGCCTGGGGGAGCCGACTCCAGAACCAGCTGCATACTGGGTCATACTGTCTCAGTCAGCAAGGTGGCCTGCATGTTGATTGAGGGAGTTCAGCTTTTAAAAGGTTCTGTAAATTACATATTCTCACCCTTGCCTGTGGTAACTCAACTGGCTATGTAAAGGAGTTTGGTAAGTGCTCACACTATTTTTCTGATTCAGAGTCAGTCATTTCAAGCACCATTTATTCAACATTAGAGGATGGTGATTTTTCCCAGTCCAGGTGTGCTTCTAGAGCCTCCTACTTGTCCTTGAGCTCTCAAGAGCTATGACCCTCGTCTCCTGAAAGTTGATTTGTGTGTTGTAGACTGTGAAATCAGGGACAGTCAGTTTCTATGGGAACCAGCTTACTTAATCCAAAAGGGCAGGGAAGAGTAATTTGTAAATGTTACATAGGGAAGAAAAAGTTGGCCACCCAGTGTATCCTAAGCTTGAAACATCATTTCTTTTATTTCCCCCTTCCGGAAATGTCCCCTTTCAATCCTATGTAGCTAAAGGATTTACACCTGTACCTGATAGACTTAACCCTTATCCATCTTCACAATATCTAAAACCAAAGAACATTGCTCCTCACAGACTCTAAGACTGGAGGTCAACACACTCTCCATTCTTCCTCACCCTCTGAAACAGATGTTGTAATATTGGAATATAGATTGTACTACTTTGATAGAATGATCTACCTTGATAGAATGATCTTGAATCTCTGGGCAAGAACAGATGAGAATCAGCAATTAGGAAAGCCACACTATTATTCTGCTTTTATTGCTGGGTATTTGTGCTTTCTCAGTAGCTCGGTTTGGATTGTATTTCAAACAGGAAAAAAATCACTGATACATTATATTTTTAATCCTAACTTTATACATTTCTATTCACTGTTGGACCTTTAAAATATATTAACAGCAACATTTTCTCTGACTTTTTTTTTAACCTTAACTCCGATAAGTACCTTTAAAATGTTTTAGAGTAAATGGTATGATCTCCTGTAGAAACCAATGCCTGGCAAAATATTTCAGTATTATCAAGAAGCATACTTTCAGTGCATGTTGTTATAAAAATATTTCATATTTTGATAATTTCTCATGTACATACAACCAATATTAAAGGATATACAGTGAATTTATCATAGTCTATCAGTTCCTGCACTTGAGGGTATTTCTGGGCATGTGCAAATATTTTCTAAAAATTAATTTTAGAAATCAAAAACATCATCTAAAAAAATGAAAGAAATGTTTTTCAAGGACCGCTCTTCTCCATTTATCCTTTCTCTAAATTTTCTGCAATTAAGAATGATGACACTTAAGAGAATAGATATATAAATTATTTCATCATGGCAAGAAATCAATAGGTAAATTATTTTATCTTAAGATGGAATTAAACAAACCCTTCACTTATAGCAATGGAGTAATAGAAGAGTGAATATATACAGATGATTTGGATGTGAAAATTTCAATATAGAGGACGATGTATAAGAAAGTTATGTGAAACAAACAAAAACAAACGTGTATTACCTTAAGTGCACCTGGAATTACAGTTTAAGATTTCCAGTAACCTTAGAGAATTGACTGCCCCAGTACATAAAACCTTCCAAAAATATTTTTCTGTGATACATTTCATAATTGTTGTAAAGCAACAGTCAGTTTCTCTACTTTAAGGGAATCCCATACCTAAACTATCAAATAGTTGTATCTCATGGTAAAACTTCCACATCTTGCAGATTTAGAAAGTGCTCAGAAGGACACCTGGATTTATCAAGAAGCAAATGGCAGTGTGTGCCGTTCCTTTTGGACCTTTTCCTAAGAGATTTTAATTACTAAAGTGCCCCAAGCATGTTTGCATTTATATTATTGGCTTTGCAAATCAGTAGCACTATGATTAATGACTATGATGACAATGCTTTCAGTTCATCATTTTAGAACTTCAAACAGTAAAATTGAGTTTTCAGGTCCAAGTTTATGCAAGTATTATGTATTACAAAAATATTGCCCAATGTTCTGTGTCGTAACAGCAGAGGTGGGCACACATTAAGCAATTATAAAAGTCAACTAATACTAAAAGAATAATGTTAGAAATTTAAAAAAATTTACTTAAAAAAAAATAAAGGTTGGCAATGTTAGAAATCTATCCCCAAGGATTTTAACTTTTGATATTCATATTGGCTTATCATGCAGGAAACTCAAATTATGTTCATCATGACTAATTTTAGACTTTCTTAATTTTTTGCATTTGTTTTAGAGTTGGTATTATTTTATGGCATTTCTATTCCTAGATTGTATATATTTTAAACTTAGCATTGCTATCTAGCTACCTTGAATATGGTCTATGGCTATCCTTCACATTTCCTCTTACAACCATTATCAGCCTTTCAGATTTTCTGTGATGTCAGTTTGAAAAGTGATAATACATTTAGGGTTAACTATTATTTCAGCCATTTTGATTACACACTTTACCTTTTGACCTTCTGGAAATCACATGACCCTTACTTAAGACCTTTGCATAATTACCTATCCAATTTTTTTATCTCCCTCTTCCCTTGTATGTGTTTTTCTTTCCTTAAAGTTCTTGAGTGTAGCATAGCTATGGTCACTGCCAGTGTCATGGTAACCTTATTAGGATTCTCCCCAGAGTCATTGCAAGATAACCAGTTAATTCTTTATCTGTGTGTCTCGTCATTCCTAAAAGTATTGTTATCCTTTTTTTCTTTAACAAAGTATTAATTAACTTAACCAACTTTTCCTTTCATTAATTATTTAGGACACAGTAAGACCTGCATGGAGTGTTTCATTCATACATGTCATTTTGTAGATAGTTTATTTCCATGAATGTGATAGTTCTTCTATCCCATGAAAGTAATGACTACAGTTAGAATCTCCTTTTTAGAAAGAACATAATCACATTTACATGAAAAAAAAAAGTTGA
The DNA here is from genome assembly GCF_030020395.1 of Manis pentadactyla. Lineage (NCBI taxonomy): Eukaryota > Metazoa > Chordata > Mammalia > Pholidota > Manidae > Manis > Manis pentadactyla. Next base: position 96,815,564 of record NC_080021.1, on the reverse strand, counting down.
ACTCCACAACAGTGGAACTGCGTAATTGTAACATTTTTTAACTGTGTCTTTTATGCTCATCCGGAATACTTTCTTAAGCTCATCTCTAACCCAGTAGTTCTAAAAGTATGGTCTTCTGACATCTGGGAGTCTCTGATCCACTTTCAGTGGTCCTTAAGTTCAAAAATACTTTCATAACAGCAAAATATTACTTGCCTTTTCACACTTTGACATTTGCACTAATGATGAAAAAAAGTAGTGGGTAACTGCTAGTGTCTTAAGCCTGCATTAACTATAGTAGGAGACACTGATTTCACTTGACATTGTCCTGGATAAAGCAGTAACAATTATTAATTATATTAAATATCCCCCCTTGAGTACATCTTTTTAAATATTAGATGTAACAAAGTGGGAAAAAGCATAAAGCTCTGCTGCTGCATTTGAAATGGAGTGGGAATATTAAGGAAGAAGTCTTGTGTGAATGAGTTGTGAGCTAAACTGTCTGCCCTTTCAGGGAAAACCATTTTCATTTGAAAGAATGACTGGTAGGCAAAATATGGCATTGGTATATATTTTCCCCAAAAATCAGTAAAGTGACTCTCTTACTTCCAGAAAACTCTAATAGCATTTGTTGGCAATGATAAAATTATAACTTTACAGGATTTTGGAAATCCTAACTTTTTAGGATTTTGGAAAATTTGTATCTGCCGCCATGAACCTGACAAGAGTTAAATTGATGATGATAATAATTAATGTGATTTTTTTTATGTGTATGAATTTGGAAGATTGACATACTCAGGACCACAATATTTTCCAAATGACCCAGTGCTTAAATTAATGTCATAAAATCACAGCTGGGTAAAAATAGTCCATTCAAAGTGTAAGATAGACCAAAAGATTTTAATGTAACAAATGTAATTTCATACTCTACATTGTTACTAATTTTTA